>NW_023411183.1:1877-193775 GCF_903995425.1 Onychomys torridus
CTATTGGTATATCATCTACAAAATTTCATAAATCTTTCTAAATGTTTGTTTCTGCTCTTCTCTAAAAAATTAATACTCTTTAGTATTCTTGTAGTCCCAGTTTCAATTAAAGCTTCAAGCTGATTTTGGAGTTGGAGAATGGCTCTCTCCTCCTTTAAACTCAAGCATGTTGTTAAAAAGAAAATGAAAACTCCCTGTATCATACCAGAAGAAAGAGCCATCTTCTGACATGGGACAGGGAGAAAAACAAATTAATTAAGGGACTATTCTATTACTAATCTCAATTCTTTGACTCTATTTCTGATTCTTTTAAACTTTTTCTTAAAGTATGAATTTTATATCAGAATTCACAAGATATATATATATAAATATATATATATATATATATATATATATATATTATATATATATATATATATTTTAAACTTTGTGAGATAATAATGGTCATATGAGTACTAATTAATTTAGAGAAAAGGCTTTGATTAGCTGCCTATACATGTTCTTTGTGTTTGAGTCTCTTTTCAGTTTTCTCGCAGGAAATCACGGGCAGGCCTAACATCAAATGAAATCTCCAGGAAGAAGGAATGGGGGCCCCACAACGACAATTCCACGTGGAAAATAATATCACTAAGCTGACAAACATCATCTACAGATCAGCTTTGGACTACAAAGTGCTTAGAGCAATTCTGAGATGGCTAGCTGAGATGATCCAGTTTCAAAGACTGCTTGAATAAGGACTGAGATAAACCCTGAACTTTGGCATTATGGATAACAAAGAATATAGTTATCTTTCCTAGATAATTGTCAATTAACCCAAAATTTTCTTTTCAGAATAAAGATAACTTGCCCATACCCAGCAGGAAGCAATTTAAGAATTTGACGCCCACGTTCCCAAAGGGGGTGTGGGGTGGGTAGTTTTTTGGTCTTTTTATGGGTATTGGTCTGGGATAGTTTTCATTGTTTAGGAGGGTTGGTTACAAGGTTGTTAAGGGTTAGGAAAAGGCTAGGCAAAAGGTGCTTGTTAAGAAAAAAAAAAAGAAAAAAGAAAAAGACAAATACTAATTTTAAATACTTACATTCAATGGATTGTTTATATTGTATACAAATCATTATTATTGAATTGAGATTGTTAGAATACCATATACGTATTTCTAATCTTGTTCGCAGATATTGTATTTATCCATTCATTTAACACATGTAATGCAATTTGTAAATCCATCTAGAAATGTCTAGTAATACACACTTATTAGGGTTACTAGAAATGAAAATTAGTGGTTAGCATTAACATTGAATTGGTTAGTCACATTATTAGCGTGTGTTTTTCAAGAATCAAACAGACTACTATTTTAGATAGACAGAGTCATCTGGCTAACGTAATCTCATCTCTCTTGCCATTACTCTTTTTCCTGGGACAGATGATTTGTCCTTTTTCTTCAGTTGACTCATTTGTCCAGTGTTCTTCAGATTCCTTAGCCTTCATTCTCCTAAAAGACAAAAACAAAAACCCTTCCCCAAGACTAATTTGGGGAGGTCCCCTTTTGGCAAGTTACATCTGATTAAATGAAAAGGCATGTATTAATGGTATAAGTGAGTTTAAACTGGATGGTCATGTTGGTTAATGAACTATCACCTCTTCTAATTAAGAGGTCTCTCTTGTTCAAATCGAACCTTTATCAGTTTTGATGGTACCCACAGCTTATCTTCTCCTGCAGAAACAAAAGCAAAACCTCGTCCCCAACGTAACACATGCCCTGGTTTCCATTCTGAGGTCAGCACATCCTTGAAGTATATAGGCTGATTTAATTCTGTTGTTTTTCTATTAACCAATGTCTCTCTGCAGCTGTTGTTCCTTTCTCATTAGCATTGAGAAAATTCAAAGTTAATAGAGCATTGTGCAGTCTATTTCTGGGGGTTTTTGTTACCCCTTTTTGTTTATTTATCATGTTCTTTAGAGTTCTGTTGGATCTTTCTATAACTGCTTGGCCTGTAGGATTGTGTGGTATACCTGTAATATGCTTTATATTATAATAAGCAAAAAACTGTCTCATTTTAATAGAGACATATGCTGGAGCATTGTCAGTTTTAATTTGTGCAGGTATACCCATGATGGCCATAACTTCTAGCAAATGAGTGATTACAGAATCAGCTTTTTCAGAACTCAAAGCAGTTGCCCATTGAAATCCTGAATAAGTATCGATAGTATGGTGTACATATTTCAATTTTCCAAATTCTGCAAAGTGAAACACATCTATCTCCCAGATTTCATTCCTCTGAGTACCCTTTGGTTTACATCCTGCTGGTAATGGTGTCTGATTGTAGAAGGAACTAGTAGGACATTTCTTTACAATTTCCTTGGCTTGTTGCCAGGTTATGGAAAAATCCTTTTTTAAACCTTTACTATTGACATGATGTTTCTTATGAAATTCTGAGGCCTCCAGCACATTTCCTATCAATAATTTATCAATCTCATCATTACCTTGTGCTAGAGGGCCTTGCAGACCAGTATGGGATCGGATGTGAGTTATATATAAAGGATGACTCCTTTCCCTGATTGTATCTTGTAATTGAATAAATAGTGAAGTTAATTCTGAAGCATCAGGGATAAATTCTGCAGTCTCAATATGTAATACCACTCTTTCAGCATACTGAGAGTCAGTAACTATATTGAGAGGTTCTGAAAAATCCATTAATACCAACAGAATAGCATACAATTCCGATTTTTGAACTGAATTATAAGGACTTTGAACCACTTTACTTAAATTTTCTGATTTGTAACCTACCTTTCCTTGTTTGTTGGCATTTGTATAAAATGTCCGAACTCCAGATATGGGTTTTTCACGTACAGTTCGAGGCAAGATCCAATCAGCTCTCTTTATAAGATCAATTCTGTTGCTTTTAGGATATTTGCTGTTAATTTCTCCCAAAAAATTACTGCAAGCTCTTTGCCAAGGTTCACTTTCTGTCCATAATTTTTCAATGTCCTCTTTAGTTAAAGGTACAACAATTTCTGTTGGGTCTATTCCTGCTAATTGACAAAGTCTCAATTTTCCTTTCAAAATTAAGTCAGAGATTTTTTTCCACAAAAGTTTTTAATTTTTTATTTGGTTTATTTGGTAAAAATATCCATTCCAATATAATATCTTCTCTCTGCATTAATATTCCTGTAGGAGAATGCCTAGAAGGTAAAATAACCAAAATGCAATCCAGCTTTGGATCAATACGATCTACATGTCCTTCATGTACTTTTTTCTCTACCAAGGCCAATTCTTTCTCAGCTTCAAGTGATAATTCTCTTGGACTATTTAAGTCCTTGTCACCTTCTAAGGTTTTGAACAAATTATTCAGTTCATCATTTTTTACCCCAACAATAGTTCGTAGATGAGAAATGTCCCCAAATAATCTTTGAAAGTCATTAAGAGTCTGTAGGCAATCTCTCCTAATTTGTACCTTTTGAGGTCTAATTTTTTGTAGCTCCATTTTATATCCTAAATAATTAATAGAATCTCCTCTTTGTATCTTTTCAGGAGCAATTTGTAATCCCCAGCCAGGCAATATTTTCTTTACTTCTTCAAACATTCTTTCTAAAGTATCTGCACTTGAGTCAGCTAGTAAAATATCATCCATATAATGATAAATTATAGATTTAGGAAATTTTTTATGTATCACTTCCAAGGGCTGTTGTACAAAATATTGGCACAGGGTTGGACTATTCAACATTCCCTGTGGGAGGACTCTCCATTGAAATCTTCTAACCGGTTGAGAATTATTGTAAGTAGGCACCGTGAAAGCAAATCTTTCTCTGTCTTTTTCTTGTAGGGGTATTGAAAAGAAACAGTCTTTTAAATCGATAACTATGAGAGGCCATACTTTAGGTAACAGAGTAGGCAAAGGAATTCCAGATTGTAGAGAGCCCATTGGCTGAATTACTTTGTTAATTCCTCTAAGGTCTGTTACCATTCTCCATTTACCAGATTTCTTTTTAATAACAAATACAGGAGAATTCCATGGGCTAGTAGATTCTTCAATATGCTGAGCATTTAACTGTTCTTCTACCAGCTCTTCTAAAGCCTGGAGTTTCTCTGTTGTTAAAGGCCATTGATGAACCCATACAGGCTTGTCGGTTAACCATTTTAAAGGTAGAGCTGTTGGTGCCTTTGGAAGATCATCAGCTTTTCTGCCCTGTTCTTGTATAATATGGATGGCTGGTGACCACTCATTAGAATAATACCTTCTAATATTTCTCTCAGAAACATGTGCTAGTTTATTATTTATTTCTGAGGTTGGAGGGATGTTAATCTGAGTATTCCATTGTTGTAACAGGTCTCGACCCCACAGGTTCATGGCTATGTTAGCCACATATGGTTTTAATCTGCCTCTCTGTCCTTCTGGGCCTATACATTCAAGCCATCTTGCACTCTGTTTAACTTGAGATAATGTTCCAATTCCTAACAGTTGAACATTTACCTCCTGAAGAGGCCGAGATGGATGCCAAAATTCTGGTGCAATTATGGTAACATCAGCACCTGTGTCTACCAGACCAGACAACAAAACACCATTTATTTTTATTGTTAATTGTGGTCTTTGTTCATTTATAGAAGTTTGCCAAAAAAATTTCTTTATGGTCTCTCCTGAATTTTCTGTTCTCTCTGTCTCAGTTGTTCCATTACTCTGAGTAGCCTGGTTTATTCCAATAGGCATTTGGTCATTTAACTGCTCTGAGTAGGGGTCTCCTCTACAATTGCAGGAAAAGTCTGAACTGGATTCACTGTAGGGGCCTGCCTGAGGCCCCTCTGGGAGTTTCCCAAAGACTGAGGCAAAGTATTACCTTGTCTGTCCCTTGTTGATCTACATTCATTGGTCCAATGTCTTCCCTTACCACACCTTCTACATACTCCTGAAGGAAGGGGCATTCTGTTGCCATTGTTCCTTGAAGAAACATTGTTTCTAGAAGTGCCCTGTTTACAGTCCCTTTTCAAATGTCCTTGCTTTCCACATCCAAAACATCTAACATTCCTCAAACCTCTTGAAATTGCTTCTCCTACCCACATATTATCATGATCATGAGCCTCAACATTAACCGTGCCTCTAATCCAATCTTCCAAGGGTGCAGATCTCGCCTTTAACTGCCTGATTATTCTCTTGCATGCTTCATTTGCATTCTCAAAAGCCAAAGATTCAATTATTATCTGGCTAGCTTCTGAATTTGGGACCATTCTCTTTACTGCTGAAGTCAGTCTTTGTAAGAAATCTGTGAAAGATTCTTTTGGGCCCTGTATAACCTTTGTAAATGACTCAGTTTTCTTCCCTGGTTCCTCAACTCTGTCCCATGTATTCAAGGCTGCCATTCGACATAGAATTAGAGTTTGCATATCATATAAACATTGTGTTTGTACTGCAGCATATTGGCCTTCTCCAACAAGCTGATCCTGGAAGATTTGTATACCTCTATCACTACATTGTTTTGCTATGGTTTTAGCTTCCTGTTTGAACCACATTTGCCACTGGAGCTGCTGTCCGGGTTCTAGAACCGCCTGTGCCAGCTCCCGCCAGTCCTGTGGTATAATTCTATTATACGTTGACCAGGAGTTTAACATTTGTTTTACATATGGAGAATGCATGCCATAAGATACTATTGCCTCCTTAAACCTTCGTAAGTCTAACATTTCAACTGGAGTCCAAATATTTTGTGTAGTCATTTGACCAGGCTGCTGTTGTATGGTTACCGGATAAATTAAGGGTGATTGTGTGAAAACAGGCTTTCTTTCTGTAACCTTATAATCCAATCCTGAAACAACTTCACTGTTAATTTCTTCTGTCTGAATCTGAATTTCTCTATAATTCATTTTAACAGGTTTTTCTGAAATTTTTATCCTGGCACTTAAATTGACCATCTTTTTAAATAGTAAAATAAGGATAAGAAGATTAATAATGTACATAATTCCATCAACATTAATCTTCTCATATAGTTGTTCCATTACCATACTGCCTAAAATTTCAAACAAAGCCCAATTTTCTTCCAATGTACACATAAAACCCATTTTTTTTTAAATGTGGAAAAAATCTCTTTTAAATAGTTTCCTTTAAAATATCTGATATAAATGACTTACCAATTCTGCGTAGAACAGTAGAAATCTGAGGGAATTTCCAAACAGCTACCTAGTGTCCGAGGTGGGAATCCAGAGAGAGAGAGAGAGAGAGAGAGAGAGAGAGAGAGAGAGAGAAAGCGTAGCCACCATCTGGCTAAAAGCTTGAATCCAACCGCTTCAATGTTCCGGTCTGAGCCTAGTCGAACCTGGGCTCTGGCTTCCTTAAGCTCCGACGGACCATGTGCGCTGGTGTTTCAGCCAAAAGCAGCCTATCTGCAGTTGCGTGTAGCTACTGCAATTAGCAGTAGCTCCCGCAGGCCTGAGTTGTTTGTAGCACCTGCTTTTTAAGCAAGTAACTCCAGCTGCGGCTGTAACCGCTTGTGGCTAAGGTAGGTTGGGCCTGAGTCCTAAGCTGAGCTAGGCCTGGGTTAGACCGTGGCTAAGCTGGAGCTAGGGAGCCAGGCCCGCCCAGGCGGGAAGCTGGGCCCACTGCCAAGGCAAGCGGTTTTTTAATGAATTCTTGCCACGTTGGGCGCCAATTGTAGATGTATCCTGCTTGTTATATAAGAAACACAGAGCCAGTTGCAGAGTTAAAAACCATGAGGTCAGAGCCAAAGCGGAAAACCTTACCCTTCACTGCTTCTGCAGTTCCTCCTCTCCGCAAGAGACCTACTTCTCTGCGTCCTGTCTATTTAAAAACTTTCTGTTCTCCTCCCTCATTGGTTGTAAACCCAGCCACATGACCTCCTCGTCACTGCCTGTTTGTACAGACCTCCAGGTCTTCTATGGTTGGTATTGAAATTAAAGGCGTGTGTCTGCTGTGCTGGCTCTGTCCTTGAACACACAGAGATCCGCCTAGGTCTGCCTCCCAAGTGCTGGGATTAAGGGCGTGCCCCACTACTGCTTGGCTTCTGCTCTGGCTTGCTCTGACCTCAAGGCAACTTTATTGACATACAAATAAAATCACATTTCAATACAAATAAAATATCACTATAGACATGCTCTCTAGCTGAGGCAAGCAAGCAAACAGCAAATGTTTCCTTCATCCATGTTCTTATATAGAAAGTGTGGCCCAGATGAAAAGTGGGTTTTACCCAACTCAAAATATTTGGGTTGAAGTTGTATATTCCTACTTTAAAATCCAGAGTAGAAACGGATCTTCCCACTTCGAATTAGGCACAATCCTTGACAAGTATACCACTCCAATTTTGGGTTTTAGTTAATTCCCAATGTGGTCATTCGACAGATAAAAATAGCCATCAACAGTCTGCTCCCTGTCAGCTTGGCAGAGAATCTTATCTCCTTATGTTATTATGGTTAATTTCCAAATGAAAGCCAAACCAGGTCAAAATAATATATAAACATGATAGAACTATCCCACACAGTTATAACCCCATTACAAATACAAAATAAGTGTAATTTACCATGGGTCATATTCTTTCAATATCTCAAACTTAAATGTGATAACCATTAATAATGTTTAACCTGAGATTACATCACACTGTAAATAAAATGAGGAAAGAAAACACAAATATCTATACAAATGCATTCTTAACAAAATATGTCAGAAACACTCCTGTTAATTATAATCCTTGATCCTGCATTTGATCGCATGACCTTAACTAGTGTTTAATAACTACCTTCCTCTACCACCCATTCTGTAATCTCTTCTCCCTAGGAAAGCACCTCAATAGTTCTTGACTCTTTTTCCAGAGGAGTGACATATATACCTTCATTCCTGACAGGTCTGTGTCCATTGATGTTCTGCTGGGATTAGGCTGTTGTGCTTTTCCATTGATGTTAAAGACAGGATAGGGTGGCACCAAGAGACAACCTATATGATGTCCTGCACTACACAAATATTGATTCTTACCTCTATTTTGGAGAAGCAATCCAACCACCCCAGGGTAATCTGGATCAGTCACCCCTCTGCATACATTTATTCCTTTCTTAACCTCTAGGATGAAGGGCATGAGAAGGTTAAATTAGCCAGGGAATGGTCTCAGTGTTAGTTTTTGATATTGGCAGATCTTAGACTCAGCAGCAGCCATAGGCAGGTCATCATCAGTGATTGAAAATCTGTGTTGTGGAGCCCATGCATAATCTCCATCTCTGCCAGCATAACTACTGTACATGGGTCCACTAGGCAATGACAAAGACCTCTGGGGAAAGAGGCTGACTGTCCACAAAATAGGTCATCCAATATACTTGATTGTTGAACTCCACTTCAGCTGAAGGCTTCTTTTGATATGCATGTAAATGGGACATAGATATATTCCAATCCTTTACCAAATTTAAGAGATCTATCCACATACTTCTTCCCCAGAAGTTGTTCTCACCAATTATCCAGTCAAGCTCTTTCTAATTCCATGACCATTCAGCCAATCATATTCATGAATCAATGAAGAATTGAACATGTGGCCATTTCTCCTTCCAAGGAAAATGTATAACAATGTGTACTTCCAGAAGTTCTGCCCACTCAGAATATTTCCCTTTGCAGGTATGTTTTAGGTCTCTCCCAGGAAGGAGTTGTAATTCTGCAGCTGTTCACTGAGGGATGGTGCCTGCATAACATGAAGAACAATCCATAAACAAGACCATCATCTTCTCTTCCTCAGTCAAATGTATATAAGCAACATCCCATTAGGTTATAGGTACATTTTTTGCTAGGAGATGGTCTTGAAATAGGAGTATAAACCATAGGCAATTGGGCAACTTCTATATGTTACTTTTCTTCAGGACCATGTTGGGCATGATCACATATATACCACTTCCATTGGATAATGGATTGCTAGTGTACATATCCTAATCTATGAACTGGTAGGTCAGATAACATCCTGCTAAAGATAAAAATTTTAGGTAACATGGTAAATTGATGGTCCACTGTCAACATTCAGTTTTCACTAAGGTCCAGTAGCAGACATGGAGCTATTTTTCAAAGGGAGAATAATTGTCTGTAGATTATGGTAAAGCCTCACTCCAAAATCCCAAATGCCTTTTCTGTGATTCATCTCTAAGGGACTGCCAAAGGCTCCAAACAGCATCTCTATCTGCCAATGATACTTGAAGTATCATTAGTTATTCTGTATCATATGGTGCACATGGTAGAGCAGCCTGCATTGCAGCCTGGATCTATTGTAAAGCCTTTTCCTATTTCAGAACCCAGACAAAGCAAGTAGTTTTCTGAGTCACTTGATAAATGGGATTGAGTATCATACACAAATGAGGACATTTCAGAATTTTTCTACTTATACAAATCAAAGAAAAAAATTTTATGCTTCTTAACTATTTGGTGCCTGGAAACATAATGATTGAATAACCAGTATAAAAAACTCGGTATGAGTGATGCCACCATAAAGTTAATTTTGCCTGTACTGACCCTTTTATGTTAGGCCATTGTGGACACTACTTTATCAGTGCTGCCAAATACAATAACTATAATTACTTTACCTTTGACAATTAAGTGCTTCCACTTGCCCTCTCCTATCTCAGGGCCCAATTAAGCCTACATGCATTTAATTCATCGAATTGAGCAGCAGTATGTCCCTCCCTAAGGTCTGGCACAAGAATAGGGGCAATAAGAAAACCTTTAAAATTTGCTGGTGCTCCTATCACCATTTTGCATCTTATGTGATTTGTGAAGGCTATGTCTTCTGTGTTTTCCCATTGTGAAAGGACAGGTATTAAGCAGCATAGCCATTCTACTATTACAATTTCCCTGAGCCTTAAAAGCCCTTCATCAAAACTAAGCCAAGAGATATCAGACATATCCAACACATTTTTAGTAGTCCATCTTTTGACAAATGCTTCAGCCAAACTCAGCTGAAATTAACTGATGCCAGTCATTTGAAATGATTCTAAGTGAGGTAGACCACGAGTTTAACATCTATTTTACATATGTGGAGTGTATCCCATATGTAACTACTGCTTCCTTTTTATTTTTAAAGTCCCTTGTTGAAATTGGTTGTAATGTATATGTCGTATATGGCTCGGGGTGTGTGTCATCTGCTGGCTTCTCATGGATGATAACAGGATAAGCCATTGTATGAGAGCCATTTGGAGATGTTACAACCTGTATGGTCTTGCCTTTCTGCTTATTAGGTCCCTTGTCATGTTTACTGAGAATTTCTTCCAGGGCTTGCAAACGAGCACCTAGGTCTCTTCTAGGGAGTGAGCCTCCTCTCTTGCAAGGGATTCCAGATTTCTCATGGGATCATGGAATTTTTTATGTTCTTCAGAAACACATGATTCCATGGACCTTATCTCATCAATTAATGATAATCTTTCTTCCTTATGTAGTGTCTGGAGAGTTAGTATTCTATCCATTAAAAGTTCACATTTATTATCAATAAAGTCAATTTTTGATACAAGCCTGTTTTGTAAATCCTGATTAGCAGATTCCAGAGAAAGAATCTTTTTCTGTTAGCCTTCATTGCTATCTTTGAAAGCCTGTAAATCCTGGTTAGCAGATTCCAGAGAGAGAGAATCTTTTTCAGTAAAGCATGTAAATCCTGATTTGCAGATTCCAGAGAAAGAATCTTTTTTTGTAAGCCTTCCTTGCTATCTTTGAAAGCCTGTAAATCCTCTTTTAAAGCCTGTATCAGTTCCAATAATGACTCATCTTTGTTCTTATTATTAAACTAGTGTTGGAACACTGTGTGAATTATTACAATGAATACCAAAATGGTACAGGCCAGATATGCCTTAGGGAGGTCATATATTTCCAGGAAAATGTCATTCATCATACATGCAAAAAGGTTTTTAAATTCTTGTAAGGTAATGTTGTCAGCCGTATTACAAGAATTATTCAAAATTTGTTAGTCAGTTTCAAGGTGTAAAATTATCAAGTACTATTACTTGAAAGAAGACGCTTATTTGCCTAGCTTACCTTTCCATGGTTTTGGGTGATGCAGTTGCACTTTTCAGCCAGCAGGAGGTGTTGGAATAGCTCCCAAGCAGGGCCTGCTGGCGCCCTAGGCTGGCAGCAGCTAAAGGCAGGAGCCAAGATGGCAGGGAGCTGGCACTAAGGGAGGAGGGGGAAATGCCTCAGTCACAGTGGTTTTTGCTGGTCTGGGGGCTAAGCTAGGGAACCGAGACAGGACTAGCTGCTTACTCTTTTGGGGATGGAACCGTATAGGCATTGCCTGGTTATATGGAACTTTTCAGGCAGGTATAGGTACCTGCCAGCCAGGGAGGAGGCTGAGGGTGGGAGCCGCCCAGGCCTTTGGAATTTGCTCCATGTGAGCTCCAGATATTGGTGAAATTATTAAGGCCACTCCACGTAGTTAAAAGTGAAGTTTAGTTTGTGGCATAACTTACAAATGAAGGGATAGGTAGGTTGTAGGGTCTGGCAAAGGTATGGAACAGTCTGGCAGTGTTCTCTGGAGAACTCTGCTCTGTCTACCTCCAGCATCCAGGGGATGGGCACCAAGAGATCCCTCTCATTAGGATCCTGGGTCTTCAGCATCCTCTCTCAGCCCTGCCTTGTAGGCATGACCATTACCGAAGCCTCAATGGGGGTTGGAACTTGTAGGCCAATGCTGGAATGGCTACCCACTACATGTCTGTTCAGCCTTCTCATTGGTTGTAAACTCAACCAAATGACCTCATCACTGCCAGTCAATACAGACCTCCAGGTCTTCTATGGTTGGTATTAAGATTAAAGGCACGTGTCTCCATGCTGGTGGTGTCCTTGAACACACAGAGATCTGCCTATCAAGTGATCAGGATTAAGGGCATGTGCTACCACTGCCAGACTTCTGCTATGGCTTGCTATTAACTCTGACCCACAGTCACATTTATTTATTAACATACAAATAAAATCACATTTCAGTACAAATAAAATATCACCACAGTATGAAGTCTGCAGAATGGTAAATCATGTCAATTTTCACTCTTCCCCTTCTTTTTTTTTTTTTTTCAATGAACTACATTTTTTTTTTCCAAGACAGGGTTTCTCTGCATAGCTTTGCACTGTGATACCAAAATGAGCCACCTTAGAAATAAGACCAAAATGCTTTCACCCTAAGATTTCTCCTTTTAGGTACAGGCCATGAGTTACTGAAACCAGTCAGTCCAGATTCCAGAAACCAGGAAGTGTCAAAGTATAGAGTCATAAGGTAGTCATGTGGTAATGACTACTGGACTATGGAATGTCCTCTCCCTGGTTCCCTAGGTAACTGTTTGACCAAAGAATGTTCCAACCCTGGTTTCCAGGATAACTAACCATAAAAATGCCCCCACCTGAGGGCAGCCAATGAGAGATGGTGGCAGGCAACCACTCCCTTAGAAGTAAAGATTAAGCCATGATTTTTAGAAAGTCCCTGGATGCGAGCCAATCAGAATTGTACCCGTACTAGCACCCCTAAATGATGTAACCTTGTGGTTTTTGCCTTTAAAATCTGAGCTTGCACAGAGGTGGGGACTTCCTCCAGCCTCCACTGTGTTGGATCTGTTGGATGAAGTCCCTGCCTAGGCTTGTTTATCCAGAATTAAACCTTGCTTTTGCATCCAGCATGCTTGTCTTTGGTGGTCTCTCTGGGGGTCGCACAGTGCCTTTCCTGGAACTTGCTTCTGCCTGGCATACACCACCACTGCCTGGTCCACCCCTTCTTATATCCTTCCCACCTCCTCTTCCTTGATGTTCCCAGAGCCATAGATGGACCATGTAACTGACTTGTTAAGGGCTGGGCTCACAGACTTTACCCATTTTCTGCATCTGGGGCAGCAAGAATCTCTGCATTTACTACTGCATTCTCAAAAGGAATGTCCTGTGTTTTATCCAAAAGCATCTATAGCATGATTCCCAGGAGACAAAACTTGTTTCTGACTCAGCAAAATGACAAGATCATCATCTAGTGGTAAAAGCCACACAGCACAGGATGAATTCAATCCTTGCCTGTCAGTAGCATTTAGACCAGCAACTTACAGAGACCCCTACTGCATTTTGAAATCCAGAGTTTCTGAAATGTCTTCCCCACCCAAAGTTGATGTTGCTAATCATGGAAATCCAGCTATGTGGTTTGAAGAGTGGTGACTGTGAGTGTGGGATAAAGATGGCTCTTAGAGTCACTTCATTTGCATCATGAAGGAAATGATTATCCAGCTTCCCAGGAATGCTCTCTAAGATGATTACCACATCAATTTTAGAATGTTTTATATCAATGTAGAAGATGCAGTTGCAATTTTACTTGCACATTTTACTATTGCTACTTGCATGGAGCTTCTGATTTTTTTTTTAGTCATCATATTTAACTGAGTGATACAGATCCACTTACCTTGTCTACAAGCCCTGATCTTCTGTCTCCTACTTGATCTATTCTGGTGGTAAGACTTTTCATTGATTTACTATTATGCTTATTGTTTTTTTCACTTCTTGTTTCACTTCTGTTTGAGTTGCCTTGGTGTTGCTAATGACTTATTGAGATTCAGGATTAAATTCCCCTCATTCTTTGAGGACAGGTCATTTGCTTGTGTTTTCTTGTCCTTCAATCTCTCTGTTCCTGTCCTCTTTCACTTCAGGGCTTGCTTCCTCTTTATGTACTTTGACTTCATTGAAAATGCTTCTGAAGGTTGGGGATTTAGCTCAGTGGTAGTATGGAAACTGAGCATCAGGATTTCCAGTGATGGTTGACTTTTTCTATGTGAGTTTATAGGCCAGGAACTGGAATCCCAAAATGAGACATTAGACTGGACAATTTCAATATGAAGTAGTCCAAACTCAGGATAAGAGGGTCAGACATGGGGAATGCAGTGTCCTCTTATATACAATTCTAGGATCCAGTCTATGCTGGCACCTAGCACATGGGAAGACTGTGCAGAGCTGGTCCAGAGCAGTCTGACAGCTGGAGTGTGTGGAAGGCAGTCTGAGACTAAGAGGGAGGGAAACAGAGCTTGGTAGAATGTGCCATATTGCCTGGGTGTAGAGGAAGAGTGGAGAGTGGATGGGTTTAGAAGAGTGACCTAAGGGGTGTTGCACCCATTTCACTAAAGCCCCAAAGACCACCAAGAAGCCAGTTTCCGATGTAAGCAAATAAGGTTCCTTTTATTGTCAGGTTATATCTGGGCCATCACAAGGGAGATGAAAGAAAATGTGGCTGTGGCTGCTAGCTCAGGTGTAGAGAGTTATTACTGAGGAACTCAAAAGCTGGGAATTAGATGCATGGGACTGGGTAGAAGGGATATGGGGAAAGGTGATTTTTTTTAAACTATTGGTCTAGACTTTCAACATGAAGCCACATTTGAAACCATTGGGTTAAACTTTTGGTGGGGAACCACAACCCACTGAACAGTATTATCTGGATATCTTCAAGGGCCATAGACTGCAGACAGAATGTTTGCAGGAACATACTGCACATTCCTGAGGTCCTTCTTGGAACTAAGCACAGTAGGTGGCCCTACCCTAAGATGAAGTCTGTATGGCCTTCACAAAGAAAGCTGGTATACCTAGTGAGAGAGGACCAGGAAGTGGGCTGAGGAGCCGAAGCCAGAAGTGCAAAATGCCCCTTCCCTTTTGTTAATAGGAGGTCTGAAGAGTTGGGAGCTTAATGATGCCAACCTGGGTACTGAGGATGCTAAAACTCCTGGGAGCAACAGTCACACTGGGAAAGTCACCAAGTCAGCAACCCAGGGGAGTGGCAGGAAAAGCAGTCTTGCTGCCCTGAATCCTCCCAGGTCAGATGAGCTGTGAGGCTGGGACACAGGAGGGAAGGAACCTGAGGTGCCAGCAATTTCTCTTTTGTTCCTAAGGAAGCAGGTTCTGAAGTTCTGCAGTGGATATTTTACCCTCCTCAGTAAATTTTAGGTAATATGAACGCAACCACTTCTGATTTTTTTTCATTAATCTTCCATTCTTATAAGAATACTCTAGTAGATTGTAGTGGGTAGGACAAAGCTCTTCACATTCATCCATGCTAACTTGACATTTAGACCTGGAGAGTTGGCATCCCTGGAGACCTTTTAGATAATAGTCCTCAAAAGAATGCTTGCAGATTTGATTGATTCTCAAAATATCTTCTCCAACAGGTATGGTTGTATACATTAACATTTAAAAGCAAACTTTTTTTGTTATTTTTTGAGACAGGGTTTCTCTGTGTAGCTTTCCGCCTCTCCTGGATCTCGCTCTGGAGACCAGGCTGGCCTCGAACTTACAAAGATCTACCTGCCTCTGCCTCCCAAATCCTGGGATTAAAAGCATGCACCACCACCAACAACGAAAGCAAACTTTTTATCCATCATTAATTTTTCATCTGTGATTATGCACTCTGATGTAAATACAGCATTCTGAAAAACTGTCTTTGCAAGGCCTGGTGGCACAGGCTCTGAATACCAGCACTCAGGAGGCAGGGAAAGACAGATCTCAGTAATTTTGAGGCCATCCTAGTGTAAATAGTGAGTTCCAGAACACCCATAGCTAAATGGTGAGACCTTCTCAAAATAACAAAAAAAAAAGAAAAGAAAACAAAATGTGTCTTCTTGTGCTGAGTCCTTAGTGTTGCACCTTGGAATCTGGAAAGTACAGTATGCTGTTTGAGGGTATCAGGTCACAGCCTTTTCAGTTAGAAAAGGCATTATAAACCAGGTGGTGGTGGCACACACTTTTAATCCCATCATTAGAGAGTCAAAGGCAGGTGGATCTCTCAGTTCAATTCCAACCTGGTTGATAGAACAAGTTTCAAGAAAACAAGAGAGACACAAAGAAATGCTGTCTTTAGAGAGAGAGACAGAGAGAGAGAGAGAGAGAGAGAGAGAGAGAGAGAAGATATTGAATAATTATGATCACTCATCTACATCAGAAAAATATCTGAAATAGTCTTTTGTCTCCTTGGTTCAAAAAAAGCATTCTGTCCACAGACACATGAACAAATTGTTAATTCTTTTTTAGTTATTATGTTTGATGTGTTTGAGATCTGAACTCACAATCCTGCTTTGTATGTCCCAAACTCACCATGTAGAACAGGTTGTCCTGGAACTAAGAGAGTCCCACTCACCTCTGTCTCCTGAGGGCTAGGACTAAAGGTGTGAACCAACACAACCATTCAAACCCTTAATTTTCACTTTGTGTTCTGTTGGCAGCCAGTGGTCTGATTGTGGACTTCTCCCAGGAGGTGGGGCAATGCCTGGAGCCTGCTCACAGAGCTTTGTACAGAGAATGGATGTGGCAGAATTTCAGCAGTCTGGTTTCTGTGGGTGAAAATAGTTGCTTGAAGTCTCCCTTGTTTCTAGTGAGAATTTTTTAACAAACTAAGCCACAAGTGTGTGAGCTTTGTATGAATGAGTCTCAAATCACAGAGCGTAAAGTGAAATCCTCAAAGGAAAAAAGAAAAATTTCAAGAAATGTTCTCTCATCTTTGGGTGTGTCCCTTTGGGAGGTGAAAGGCTCCCATTGTCTTGGTTCTTTGATGAATTCAGAACCTCAAAGAACCTCATCCTATGGCAATATATTGTGTATCAAATACAGATTGCCTGAGGATCAGAGGACAGAGGCAGACACTAAATTAAATGTGGAGGCCAGGCAATGATGGCACACCTTTAATCTTAGGACTCGGGAGGCAGAAATTCATCTGGATCTCTGAGTTCAAGGTCACAATGGGAACAAAGCCAGGTGTGGTGGTACCCACCTTAATCCCAGCACTCAGATCTCAAATCTTTGCTTGGGAAGGACACATGCCTTTAATCCCAGGAAGTGATGGGAGGAAGAAGAAAGGTATATAAGGAGTCAGGACAAGGAACTAGAAGCTTTTTAGCAGCAGTTCAGCTAAGGCCCTTTAGGTGAGGATGCAGAGGCTTTCAGTCTGAGGAAACAGGATCGGCTGAGGAGTTGGTGAGATTGGTTGTGAATTCTTCTTTTTCTCTCATCTTTCAGCGTTCACTCCAATATATGGCTCCTGATATTTTTATTAATAAGACCAGGCTGGCAGAGATCCACTGGCCTCTGATTCCTGAGTACTGGGATTAAAGGCATGGTCTACCACCACCCAGCTCGTATTTATTATTTTTAATAACATTTTCTTTTATTGTTGTTGTATGTTTTTGTATATTCCTAAACATAAAAATACAACCTACTCAGTCTGTATGTTTTCAAGGAAGAATTTTGGTGTTGGATAACCATATGGTGCACTCTTTCCTGGGAAAAACTCTCAGCACTCAGAATTTCTTAGTGTTGGACCAGCGTTGAGGCCTAGTGAGCTGTCCCCTTCCATGTTATCCTGTCTCTTGGTGTTGTCCTTTTTCTGCTCATGTTTAGGATGCCATGTTTCTAAGGTTTCATGCATGTAGCCTTTTGGAAATTTCTAGGGGATACAGTCTCACAGCAAACATCCCATGTCCTCTGGCTCTTACGATGTTCCCACTCCCTATTTCCCAATGATTCTTGGGGATGAGGTTCAGCATTTGTATTGTTTATGTGTCAGTTGGGACTGAGCATCATAACTCTACATTTTAACTGATTTTGTTTCTTTTTTGATATTTCCCTGCAGTGCTAAAATAACTTTCCTTGATGAGGAGTAAGGACTACATTTATCTGTGAGAATAAGAAAACTATTTAAAATGATATGGATTAGGCTGATGTGATAAATTAGTGGTTGTAGACTCTCCCAGGAGATCATTGACTTGACAAACCCTGGGGACACTGGCTTGATTACCAATACTAGGCATGATTTTCCCCTTGATGACAATGTCTTGAACCCAATTAGAAGCCATTGGTTGCCACCAAGGTGTACCTCTCTTGCACCCTTAGGGTTATCATGCAGTGCAGATTTTTTTGTGGTTCATAGATTTAATAGCTGGGTAGGACTGTTAAATGGCTCCCTCCTTTGGAAGCAAGTCTTCAGGGAAGAGGCTTTAATGTTAGTTTTGTGGTGATATATTGTGTACCATAATAAAATTTGCCTGAAGATCAGAGAACAGAACAAGCCACTAGATTAAACAGAGAAGCCAGGCAGTGGTGGCAAACACCATTAATCCCAGTACTGGGAAGAACACATGCCTTTAATCCCAGAAAGTAATGGCTGGGTGGAAAAAAACATATATAAGGCTTGAGGACACAGTATCTAAAGGCTTTTTCCCAAAAGTGTCACTTTCAGCTAGAGGCTTTTTCTGCCGGAGCCTTTTTAGCTAAGGAAGCTATTTGGCTAGAGGCCTATCACCTGGGCTCTTTCAGGCTGAGGAATTGGTAGTGGATGTGGCTTACCCTACTTCTCTGATCTTTCAGCTTTCACCTTAATGTCTGGCTTAGGGATTTTCATTATGAGACTGTGGAGGGGCCCAAAAACAGCTTGACTACATAGCTGCCATCATATGCTTAGGGGCCCAGACATAGCTTCTGGGACAAGCTTACTGGCAGGCCATACCCAGATCCAGGAAAGCCTTAAACTGAAACCACCCTAAGCATTCCAACCATTAGTTAAGGTGGCCAGATATCCCTGAGTCTAGCACACACCTATTTTTGTATTACAGATGCCCATACCAAAAACCATTTAAGATTCCAACAACAAGTCCCATCTCAAGTTTTATGGATCTGTGTGTGGTGATATTTTATTGTATTCTAAAAAATTTGCCTGAAGATCAAAGGACAGAACAAGTCACTAGATTAAGCATAGAGGCCAGGCAGTGGTGACACATACCTTTAATCCTAGCATTTGTGAAGCAGAGCCAAAGATCTGTCTGGATTTCTGTGAGTTCATGGCCACATTGTGCTACACAGGATTAATCCAGTCTAACAGAGAAACAGAGCCAAGCATTAGTGGCACACACCTTTAATCCCAGTACTTGGAAGTCACATGTTTTTAATCCCAGAACTAGCAAGTTTGATTCAGGACATTATGACTGGGTGGAGAAAGGCATAGAAGGCATGAGGAAACAGGAACTTTTGGAAGAGGATTCAGAAGCATTCAGTCTGAAGATTCATTGAGATGGGATTAGCTGATTGGTGAGGTGAAAAGTGGCTATAGTTTTGTTCCTTTGCCTCCCTGATCTTTCAGCATTTACCCCAATATCTGGCTCCATGTTTTTCCATTATAAGACCATTTAGAATTCCTGCAACATCTATGTGCAAAGTGTTTGGCTTATTCAACAGTAGGGACTCACCTTCTACCTCTAGGAGACAAGCATGGACAACAGCAGTAGCTTGTAATGGTTCCATAATCTTAACGATAGTTGTGACCAACAACTCTAAAGCAGGCTTCTAACACCTGGTGTTTGTCATCTTGTTAGAAAAATCTGTGTCTTTTATAACAAGCATTATCAGCCCAGATAGGAAATTTTCATATATATATTTGGTTTTTTGAGACAGGGTTTCCTCTGTGTAGCTTTGCACCTTTCCTGTAACTTGCTTTGTAGGCCAGGCTGGCCTCCAACTCACAGAGATCCACCTGCCTCTGCCTTCTAAGTGCTGGGATTACAGGTGTGCACCACTACCACCCAGCTTCATTTATATTTTAACTGTAATTGGATACACAGACTTATATGTTATAAGTATTAATGGTAGATGATAAGAGTATGATTGTTTATGACTTTTTAGACATCCTTAGTGTTATTTTACCCTTCTTCTGTGTTTGTATCTGTCCCTTCTCCATAATTCTCTCCTTGTTTTTCTATTTCTCCCTTGACATCACTATTCCCTGTTATTCCTGTTATGCCCAGATCATGGAGACCCCTGAAAGACCACTACAGAGACTGAATCACGTATGTAAAAGCAAAGATTCTTTACTATCTTCAAGTTCTGAGATTGGTCTCTCTGTCTGTCTGACACAACAGGTGAGAACAGAGAGCCCTGAGCTCAGGCAGGGTGGGAATTTTATCATAGCAGAGGTTGGAGTGAGGGGATTTCCAGAGTTCAGGACCTTGATTGGCTGACAATTGTCTAAGGGTATCTGTAAAACAAAAATAGGTATGTGCTAGACTCAGGGACTTCTGGCCACCTTATCTAAGGGTTGGAATGTTTGGGATGTCAGATACTTCCTCATTCCTGGGTGGATCCCTGGGTGGTGTCAGCTTAAGGCTTTTTCTGGATCTGGGTGTTGCCTGTCACAGAAGCTGTGTCTAGGCCCCTAAGCCTGTTGTGTTGACTGTGTGGTCAAGCTTTTCGGGGTCCCCTCTACAATTCCTCTCCCTATTACTCCCTATATCTCATTGAGGTCTCTTTTTACTTTCCTGGTTACTGAAGTTTATGTACTCACATCTGAAGATCAATGTTCTTCACAGCTAAATAGTAATTTATAGTATACTTGTACTATATTTTCACTATCCATTAGTCAGTTGAAGGATATTTAAATTGTTTCCCTTTTGAAGCTATTGTGAATAGAACAGCGATGTCCATGGTTGAGCAAGTATCTATGAGTAGAGTATCAAGTCCTTTTTGAACATATGCCAAGGAGTGGTACAGCTTGCCCATGTGCTAGATTTGTTTAACTTGAGGATTTGTATATTTGACTTAAAATTCTCTGTGTTGATTTTCAGAGGTTTCTAGAATTTTTGTTTATAGGTTTTTATTTCCTATGTTTATGATTTTAGTGTTCCTTGTAAGTGGACATTTCCATGTCCCTCCTTCACTCTAAAATAATCACTCAGAGGCTTACACTAATTACAAATGCCCAGAAAATAGCTCAGGCTTATAACTACCTCTTACAAGTTAACCCATTTCTATTAATTCATGTTCTACCCCAAGTGATAGGAAATCACAACATGTCCACACGGTTGGGCTTGCCTGGTGGACCGCCTAGTTATTTCCAGTTCAAAATAGCCATTTCTGGGTCAAACATCTCTTGGGACCGGGACTTGGTGGCTGTACATGGTTGCGTAAAGCGTGCATGTAATCTATGCACATGCGTGGAGTAGCCACATGCAGTCCTGTATGGATGCGCGGCCCACTCTTCAAAAAGCTGGATTTCTCGTGTTCAGGACGTGTTCCTCGGGGGTTAAGAGCGCCGCTAAATAACAAACATCAAGTCTGATATTTTCACCTAGCCTTATCCTGTCTAGATGTCAGCCAATCAGCTTCCATATTAAATCACAGGGACAAAGCTTCACAGTGTACAAAAGAATTTTCCACAGCAGTTACTGGTTGGATTATTGAGAGTACTGTTTATTTAATATAAGAGTTAGTGGTTTGCTATCTTGCACTTGGATGGTTCCTTCCCATTTCTCATCTGCTTATCAATTCTTCAAATGAAATTTAGTACTTCCCATGTTCTCATTGATAACTCCTCTGATTTACTCTGTATATTTTTCATCTAATTTATTATCTGCTGTCCTGCTTTATTGAAATGAATTGTATTAATTCTTGCCTATATTCAAAAGCGCTCTTGTCTCCATTGTTGACAATGGTAGGCCTAAGCTAATGGCCAAGCAGTTTAAATAATATAAATATCTGTGTGTTTATTTTATAAGTGGCTACTGGACTGCTGGGGCTTAATGGGACCTGGAGAGAAGCTCTCAATCTACAATGTCAGTACGTTTCTTCTGTCAGTAGCCATTCAATCCTTCCCTTAGATGAATTTTTACAGTCCAGTTTATTAGGAAAATGTAGTGTTGATCTCATTACTGAAAACTGTCATTGCCTCACTCAGATTGTCATCCTCCACACTCTGAACTGAGTTTTAACTTTCCTGCTATTTCTGTACTTCCCTATCAGTCACATCCATGTCACGACACCTCACAATTGATATTACTCATAGGATCAAAAGTTTTAACTAGAAGAGGGCCTCAGTAAAAGTGTAAAGTCAAAAGCAGAAGTGATCTCTCTTCCCCAAGGTAAGAGCGTTCTCACAACCTAATGAAGTGGCTCTAGGGTGTAGAGTTCACTGAACACTTGACACCTCTCACTAAAATCCTGCATTGCACATCACCACTAATTCTAGGTTGTAGCACTTAGCACAATTGTGTCAAACTATATTTCAGCTACCACTTATGTCAGGTAGTTACAGTCATGTATCACTGCAGCATTGCATAACCACATCATAGAAGTAATAGTGAGATGTATGAAATCTACATATAACTGTCAGACATAAAAGTTAATTGCAATTTTATTTATGGATGTGATAGCACAGACACGGAAAACCAAGGCTACGAACTGTTTCATGCATTCACAGTCAGTCACCTTATACTTCTTTCCCTGGGTTTAAAGGACAAACATGACCTATTTCTTCATGGTCACCAAGTTCTCTTACAAACAATTCTCATACACAATGTAATATAGATGACCATGGAGACACAGTCTCACAGATCATCAAGAAGCTCATAAGTTCCCTTTTAATTGTGGCATACACTAGGTACAGTGAAACAGAATCGAAAACAGCAAAAGAGCAAGCAGAGTCTGGAAATGAAAAAGAGTCTTTCTTTTTTCCACTCCATTACATGCAAATATATTTTTAATTTTAAAATTACATTAATTTATCCATGTGTGTGTGCCATGGAACTAGCCAGGTGCTGGCCAGATAGTCAGAGAATTAACTTGTGGGAAACAGTTCTATCTTCCCACCGTGTACGTCCTAGGGATGGAACTTCTGTTTTCAGCCTTGGAAACAGGCATCCCTGCCCAGTGAATCCTCTCACCAGTGTGAAATCTAGCTTCAAAATCAAATCTCCTCTTCCACAGGATGTGTAATGTACAAAACTAATTCCTCAAGGTGGCAGTGTCTGAGTTATTAAGTTGCATTGTGTAATTCCTGCTTAAACTGCAGTGTTATTCCTAATCAACACTTACATATTTTTGTTGTTTTTGAACTACAATGACATTGATATTCACTTTAATTCCAAAGAATGTAAAATGTTTAATAACTTCTTTGGAATATTGTATTTAAACAATTTCCCTAACTGGGATAATGGGACATTTTCTACCTGGATATTATCAGTTCTGTGCTTACTAAATCATTTTCCACTTTTTTTCTCTTTTCTTTTTTTTAATTATATTTTCTGCCAACATACTGATTTATTTCTTGACGGAAGTAAATTAAGTCTTTCTGGAGTCATAGAGCACACAGTGATTTGAACATTAGAGTTAAAGAGAAACAAACAAACAAACAAACAACAGCAACAACACATGAGCATTCAATTGAGCAGAGCAAGGAAGGAAGCCATGTTTTAAAACAGATACATTTCTTAATGAGGCCTTCTTCTTGGCCTCAAGAAAATCTACCGAGCTATTCCTAGGAACCTCTGTCACAGATCTATACCCCTACCCTAATTGAGAGCAGAATGGGTGAAGAGGATGGGAAAGGGAGAAACTGGGAAAGACACATGGTCTGGGCAACCACTGAGTGTGAAATGTCCCCTGGCTCTCACATGAAAGACAGTTCAGGTGATATACTCAGTCAGTGATGACAGAGTTACTGAAAATGGCTCAGGGATCACTTGGGATTCCCCTGCTCACTCTGGGGAGTAGTAAACCAAAACATTTGGAATGTTCCAGTATCAAGGGTTACAGACAATCCACGGGGACTCTTCAACTCAAACTTGAAGCAAAGCCACAAGTCAGAGGGCAGAGGGATGCTATGCTGAAGTTCTTCTATGATTCTAAACTCAATGGCTGTCACTAGGTCCTGTCCCCAGCCAAAACTTTTGTTTTCCCTGTGACATCATCTTGCTCACCCATCTGTGCTGATGATGGTGTGAACTGAAGAAGCTGGGATTCACAGGATGAATGACAGACCCTTCTGAAGAGTTGCCAGCTCCTCACTTCACAACTCCTTCCCAACACAAGGCAATAGTACATACCGGAGCCTACAGCTAGAGTGCAGTTGTCGAGCAGTGATAGGCTTGGTCTGTAGCAAATGTAGCATGCTTGGCTTGGAGAGGCAGAGGCTCTGGGATTGGAGGATAGACACTTGGAGAAGAAGGTGGGTGAACTGTTTCAGCAGTGATGGAGAAGGAAAGAAGCCAGAGAATGAATTGGGGAAAGTACTGGGTGTACTAACAAAATACAACTGGAGTTCATGGGGGGAAAAGTGACAGGATTTCTTCTGACTATCTGATTCTTTAAAAATGAAACCAGTAAATTGCATTCTATTCAGAAGGGACCATTTGAAAGTCCATCAACTTAAAATTCAAATTTTGAAATGATTTTCATGTTCTGTCCCAATGCTTTGGTGCGTGGACCAGCATCTGGCTGATCAGTGTGTTCCCTCTTCTGTGTGCCTGGCACTTCTGAGTGACCAATATTGAAACACTTGCAAGTCTGTTTTACATTATTTAGTGGAAAACATGCAGACAGCAGGCAAGGTGGTGTTCATACAATTAGACACATAAACTTAACACCAATGGGCCTCATTTCATGGAGAAATAAATGGATGACAGGAGTCGAGATAAAATGTGAATGACAAAGGACCAAGGTGTCTGTCCCTGCCCGCTGCAGGACAGATGTGCCTGAAGCTTAGCATATGTGTACTGAGAAGGGTTAGAAACACCTTTAAGGATGTGGATTCCCTTGGAACTCATTTGTTAATTAAAAATTATAAGGGTCTTTACTTGGATTTGAAAAATGTTCAAAGGATGCAAGCTGACAGGGAGATACAGGCTTCCAGTCATGGTGCACTCTCCTGCCTGCCTAGGTTGGATGTGGTGGTATGAAAGAATGCTACAGCATATGTGCATGCAAGTCAAAGCATCCAACATGGCAGAAGATGTGCAAAAGCCTAGCCCACCAAACAGAGTTGTGTTGGTTCTCAGAGGAGAGTAAAAGGATATGTGCACAGGACCCTATATGCACCCAGGACCCTATGTGAACCCAGGACCCTATATGGACTCAAGACACCATGTGCACTCTGGACCCTATGTGCACTGATGGTTACCCCACAGAACCTCCTAAAAGCACAGCTCATCCACACAACCAGTTCTCTCAGAAGTGTTCTCTGTGTGCTTTACACCAAGTTCTTTATGCAAAATTGTGCTTATTGGCATCACTAGTCTCTCAACTCTAAAAGGGGCATGAGGCTCGCCCCCTACCTCTGGCATCTGGTGGTGGGAAGCTGATGCCCTGAAAGGTGAGGTGTTTTGAACAAGGTCACACAGCTAGTTAATGGCAGAGCTGGGGAGAAAACATGTCTCCTCTTATGCATTGTGATTTGCCATAATGCATTCACACATATAAAGTGTTAACATTACTTTAACCCCAATTTTGTTTGATGTGGGATTTAGGAGTGGGGCTTATGTACACCAACTAGTTTAATAAGCAGCTTCAGAGGGCATATTCAGACGCTTAATGCTGTAGCTGTTGCAGGGTTGGAAAATGAGGGTGTGGAACATTGGGGCATGGCTAGTGTATAAGAGGGGGAAGGGAAGATGGGGTGAGGTGCGTTTCAGAAGACACAGTGACCAGCCTGCTGAGGTGCATCCTTTGTGAAAGGATATGTACAAACAAACTGACCAGAAGCAGTTTAACATGGTAGAAATTTGGTTTTCCTCCTTCCTTTCTTTGACCTCATTTGCTCATAAGAAATAAAAATAAAAAGCCAGACTCCTAAGAATGTTCGTGGAAGAAATAGGGGCTATGAGTGGGTGTGGGTGCTCACGTTGGCTGCGTTTACAAAGCATTGGTTCATGTTGCTGTGAAAACATGCCCAATGGAAGCTGTCCCTTCAGAAGAAAGCAGAGTTGGTAAGCTCAATGATACAGTACTTGCAGTGCAGGTTCACGAACCTCAGAGCCTCTGCTGAAGCTTCCCAGTCCTGGACGTTCAGCATCTGCAGGTCAAAGCAGTTTGAGGCCATGATCTACAGGCTTTGGCCCGTGATGCTCTTACAGGACTTGAGGCTTAACCTCTTGAGATTGAAACAGTTCAAAGCCAGGGATTCAAGGCCCATGTCAGAGACCAGAGGACATTTGCCTATGTCCAGAGACTTAAGTTTTGTGCAGTTCTTGGCAAGGTACTCCATGCCATGGTCCGTGATGTCCTCACAGCCCCTCGCATTGAGGTAGCGTAATTTGCTACATTACTTAGCCACATAATGAATGCCCACATCTGTGATACAGCCACAGTGGGTGATCCTGAGGTACCACAAGCGGGACTCCAGCTTAGCTATCCCCTGCAGGCCAAAGTCTCTGACAAAGCGGTAGTCACTGACACTCAGCTCCTTGATGGACATGCAGTAGTGAGAAAAACAAAAGAAGTAAGGGAAAAGAATTGTAGGAGTTTATTACTGGGCATTTCTGTATCAAATTTCCCTATATAGGTACAAACTAGGATGGCCCAATCAGGACTACGGGTGCATAGCCATTCAAGCTGTTCTTTATTATAGGGAGCTGCCATTCTAAGATGGCACCGACTTCCTGACAGCTTTGCTGTAAACAACTCCATATTTGGCTGTGCTTGCTGGGCTGCGCGCCTCGATGCTTGCGCATGCGCATATATGGTAATTTGGCCTTATGGCCTCAGCCTATCCCGTGGCTCCCCATGCTTGCATTCTGGCGGGATCCAATCACAGATTGACCCGTTCACTTGGTTCCCTATATAAGCAGCTGCCTTTTGGTTCTTGGGGCCCCTTGCCGCGGACTGGATCTCAGCTAGACCACCAGACCGAGGGAGAACGGGGTGAAGGTACTCAGGATAAGTGGGATTCGGCGAATGACAGACAGCCACAGACACGAGAGTATGTTGTGAAGCTGCTGCAATTTTACTCAGACCAAGCAGTGAATTTTATACAGTTACTTGGGGAAGCACGGCAATCGGCCAGTAGGGTGACAAACATAGAATCAACAATGTAGTTACACACTTTTCTCAGAATGATTAACAGATCTCATGAGTATAGCCTTTACTTTTTCTTTTGTGGTTCCTCATCCGGACAGAGAACATTACGGCCCTAGCTGTAGTTCTCCTTCTACACCTTTGTTCTGTATCAAAATTATACCCTTTTCATCATTGTTCTAACCATGGTTTCATTTGTGTGAAAATATTTTAACCTTTACCTGTGGGTGAGAAGGCACCAGGGGGGTCGGTACCTAGCTAATCTTTCCATGAACTGTAACTTATGCCATTCTGTTTTCATACCATTATGATTCACACATCAGTTCCCATGTACGTCATAAGCTCCCGTAAAAGGTAATGGCTCTAAATAATTATTGTATCTAAGATTAAAGTTAGGGGGTTGCCACCATCGACCCTTGATGAGAAACTCTATTTGTCCCTGAATAATTCTTGTAGGAATGGCTAATTCCTGTAACTGGTTCCTCGCAGCTGCTGTCAGCTGTGCGTGTGAATTGTCTATGAGTGCCTGAACTTTACTTTCATTCTCTCTTCGCTAGAGTCTTTGTCCTTCTGAATCATAAGTTCTTTCTGCTCTAAATCATTCATGAATTCCTCCAAACTTTAGAGACCCTCTTGAACTGTTGGCCTAAAAGCTTGAATCATAGGTGGGGGTATTGAAGCCACTTTTGAGGAATCATTACTCTCTTTATGGGGCACATCAGGAATATTAAGAGTTAACTTCTTGGAATTAATACACAAGGAAACAACAATAATTACAGCTGCAAAGAGAAGAAGGCAGAGTGCCAGCCAGCCTCTGCAAGCAGATCTGCGTGGTTCCGTGTAGCCTGGCACCTTGATTCGGGCAAATTGATGAGGGGTCGCCGGGGGCATAGACCCGAGGGCCGCGAGCCCCCCTTTCCCACGTAACTACCTTATCCAAGGCATTTGTCACGCAGGCGACACCGTCATGGGCGTGGCAGCCCCTCACCTCCCGCTCTCCCTCAACCAAGAAGCGCTCCAATAAAGTGTGATCTGAGAAGAATCCTCGAATGGTGGTCGTTCTTCCTCGCTGGTCGAGGAGCTCGCCGCACTTTATCATATGGCATAATAACAACATCAGGGTCCCACCCAAAGTATGTGGAAGTTTTTATCCCCAGCATGATCAATTGGCAAGCCAAGGAGGGGTAGGTGGGGAGGATTTTTCTCTTAGCAACAGGAAGGTATACCCAAAGTAAGGGCACAGGTTCTTGCCAAAGCAGTCCCATGGGGGCAAATTCTGTAGAAAACATTGTCAGATATAAAGGTGAGGCCGACTCAAAATATCCTGTGTATTGTTGGGTGATGGCTGACTCAACTTTTTGTAGTGCCTTTTCTGCATCTACAGTAAGATATCTGGGGGACCGAGGATCAGAATCCCCTTTGAGAATATCTTCGAGGGGACATACTTCTCCCTTGGTTATTTTTAAATAAGGTCGTAGCCAATTGATATACCCCAGAAGCTTCTAGAAGTCATTAAGACAACGGAGCTTGCCTCTCTTGATCTGAATTTTCTGGGTATAAAGAAGGTCTGGATGTAACTCAAATCCTAAAAACAAGAAGGGGTATTGGGTCTGTATCTTTTCTGGGGCTATATAGAATCCTCGGCCTTGAAGTAAAGTAATTATCTTTTGGGCTATATATTGTTTTTTCTTCAGACTCCCCTGCTATTAATAGATCATCCATATAGTGTATAATATAAGCATCAGGGTACTGGATTCTCACCGGATCAATGGATTGAGCTACATATTTTTGACATAGTGTGGTTGAATTGGCCATACCTTGGGGCAATACTTTCCATTGAAATCGGGGGTTGGGTCCAATATGACTCACAACAGGTATAGAGAAGGCAAATGGTTTGCAATCCAGAGGATGCAGGGGGATAGAGGAAAAGCAATCTTTGATATCTATAACAATCTTAAAATATTTTTTAGGGATAGCCACAGAAGATGGCAATCCAGGCTGTAATGCCCCCATAGGGACCATAGTCTTATTTACTTCCCTAAGATCCTGTAACAACCTCCGTTTTCCAGTTTTTTTTCTTTATTACAAAGATGGGAGTGTTCCATGGAGATGTGGAAGGCTCAAGATGCTGTTGTTCTAATTGTTCCTGCACCAACTGGAGGGCAGTTTGAACTTTTTCCTGAGGCATGGACCACTGGTCTATCCAAACAGGGTCGTCAGACTTCCAAGTTATTTTATCGACTTGGTATGCAGGAGGAGCAGTGGTCCTTAGGAAGAAAGGTCTGTCCCTAATCCCCTTTTGTCCAGCTTGGGGATGGGCATGATGGGCTGAGTTTGCCCCTGTTCAAACTTCCCTAACCCTTTGCCAGGCAGAAAGCCTGTCTTTAGCATCATTTGGTTCACTTTATCATTGGGACTCATCATGATGATCCCCATCTGTATCATTATATCTCTTCCCCACAGGTTTATTGGCAACCCTTCAACCACAAAGGGCCTTACTGTTCCAGTATTTCCCCCGGTGTCCTCCCATTTTAGAAATCTAGAGCTTTGTAGTGTATTTTGGATTTGGCCTATCCCCTTTAAATGTGTGGCAGTGGGCTCCAGTGGCCATGAATCAGGCCAATATTTTTTGGCTATGACAGTGGCATCAGCGCCTGTGTCCAAAAGGTCCAGAAATTGTTTTCCCTCCAGAGAAAAGTTTAATTGTAGGTCGGCTCTCTGTTAATTGTTGGACCCAGAATATGTTTGATGATCCTGGTTCTGAAAGACCATGAGTTGGACCCTTATGGGGAAATTGTCCAACTATCGGGAGAGGGAGAGCCTGAGCGATACGTTGGCCCACATGGATGGTGATAGGACCCCTAGAGGCTAGGGCCAGGAATTTTCTCTCTCCCTGATAATCAGAATCAACTATGGAAGGAATGATAGAGAGTCCTTGCAGTGAGCTGAAAGCTCGTCCTATAATAAGAAAGAACATCCCAGGCAGGGGTAGAGGAAGAGGGGGGGCAAGGATCCTGGTCTCTATAATCACCATGCCCTCTTCCAGGGTTACAATCCGGGTGGTGGAGGAACAGAGGTCCAGTCCTACACTTCCTGGTGTGGCTTGGGATAGGCTTGAGCAAGTTGGGCCAAGGCTGTCTGGGGCACTGGGGTTCCCTGTTCTTGATTGTTGTTGAAGGGGTTGTTGGGTGTTATACAGGGCTGTGATGGATGAGTGGGGCCCCGAGATGGGGCCCACAGCCCATTTCCCAAGACCACAGATAACGGCTGGCCATTAACATCAGTCTTGGAGCGACAGTCTCTGGCCCAATGCCGACCCCTTTTGCATCGAGGGCAGAGCCCTGGGGGTGGGTTTCTCAGATTATCATTAAGGGGTGGGATCTCTCACCCTGGGCACCAGGCATTCTCTGGCAAAATGTCCCGGGTGCCCGCATTTGAAAGTTTTTGGTTCCATTATTAGGCCCTCTAGCGGGCGCCTGGAGCATGGCACCTGTGGCCATACTAATGGACTTAGAAATCTTATGATCAAAGGAGTCTACTTCACTACACAGCTTAATCATGCCATTGAGGTCCATAGCCTTAGTTTTGCCCCTCAAGGCCACCCTGCAGGCTGCATTGGCATTTTCTATAGCTAATTGCTTGACCACAATATTTTCTAAACCATCTTCTCCCAGGATTCTTTCAGTCGCTTCTAGCAGCCTGGCAACGAACTGGGCGTAAGGTTCACTGTTGCCTTGGACTATTTTAGACAGGGAGGTGGTGGCTGCCCCTGTCGTAGGCACAGCTCACCAGGCCACCAGCGCCGCTTGGGCCGTCTGTGCCAGAAGCCCTGCTGGAAGTTTCCGTTGTTTTTCCTCTGTTGTTTGCCTCTCCCTGAAATCTTGTCAGAGGACCATGAAGACATCTGAGGACTTTTCTTATTTATGACGGCCTGTGTTTCAGCTCTGTCTATAAACTCGGCCTTCCAGGTTAAAAATTGGCTCCGAGTTAACACTGACTTAACCACCTTATTCCATTCATGAGGCAACAGATTACCCCCCTGCCCCAGCCCTTCAAGAACTGAAATTGTGAAGGGTGCATTAATGCCATAATTTTTGACTGCTGAGTGTAAATCCTTCAGATGTTTTATTTTTAGTTTTGTATATATAACTTGGTCAGTGTCATGATTCTCCACTGGGTCCTCCTCCTCTCCCTCCAAGGCCGAAGTCCCCTGTTCCATAACCTCAGTATCTCTGTCAGCACCCTGAGTGGTGTCTGCCTGTTCCCCCACATCCTGTGATTGAGTGCCATAGCGGGTCATTACTGGGAAAGAGAGGGACATTGCAGTCAGTGCCCTTTTGGTCTTGCCTACTTTTGGTTTCTAAGAGGCCCTGCATTCCAGGTATAACAGGTCCCATTTGTCTTGTCATTGTTGACGAATGTGCACTTGGGTCATTGGGAGTGGGAGTGACATAGGGAGGCAGAGAGGGCCAGTGAAGGCTCCTCTCATCTATTTGGTGGCTAGCCAAAAGGCCACTTCTTCCAGGCTGATTTCTGAAGAAGGGTCAATCCAGTCATCGCCTGCTGCATTCTTATAAATGACAGGATAAATCTTTTTATAGGATTTGATCGGGGCGGGAGGCTTTAACAAAGGTGGGATTAATTCAGTGGCAGGGATAGGCTCATCAATAAGGGAGGGGCCACGCGAGGCATGGGCAGCCTCAGGGCTGCCTGTGATCTCAAGGTTCCCCATTAGTCTTAGGTGGAGCGGCTGCCTGGGGTGCAGCACCTGTCTCTGTTTTACTTTCTTTCTTTGGCGGAGCAGCCACCTCAGCTCTGGACTCATTATCGGGTGTCCAGCAGGAGGAGTCAGAGAGAAAATCCTCCGAAAGGGCTAATAAATGTGAAACACGCCCGTCTCCCTCTGCCTCTTTTAAAATATCTCTGATCACACCATAAAAACTAAAGAAAGCATCAGGAACATTTTCTCACTGTTTAAGTAATTTGTTGATGTCTCTTCCAACCTTATTCCAAGTTAGTGGGTGAATCCCTGGGCCATTAACTACCAGCCAAGGGCACTTCTCCACAAAACAGAAGAATTTTATCAGATCCTTTTTCTTAACCCTTAGTCCTCTCTCCCTGAGATTGCCCTTCATTTCTTTAATAAAAAGAACCTTTTTTTGATAATCCTTTGCCCATGGCTATGGGATGACTATGCTTACCTCAAGACTCTCCCAGGTTGCACGAGTGATGCGGTCTGGTAGTCTCTACCTCGCGTCTCTACCTTGCGTTGTCCAGAGCTCTGCTATCTGCCCGGTAGGCCACCGTGCCTCGGGACCCACGTTGAGGCACCACTTGTCCCGTCCTGCAGGCCAGGTTATTAGGTCAGACCCAAGGAGGCACCACCTGAAAGACCAATGGGGGTGAGAGACAAAGGAGACCAGGCACATAAAGAAAGACAGAGTCAGTCTGAGTCAGGTCAAGGTCTCATTTATTGCAAAGTGAAGCAAGCTTATATACTGGTGGATATGAGGCGAAGGGAGGGAGATAAAAAAATTGTTAGAAAAGGGTTCAGGACGAGGTCTCTTTGGTCCAGTGCTCAAACAACCGATCAATCAATTAGAAAAGGGTTAGGGAGAGGTCTCTTTGGTCCAATGCTTTGAACAAATGATCAATCAAACACACTCCAGGAAGTTTAATCTAAAAGTACACTTTGTGTTTTTTCTGGGAATGATTGTTTTTGCAATTCAATGGGTGCAGTTATGCCAGATCATCCAAGCAAGAAAAGTCAAGGCACAGCTATACAATTTGTGGTTCCCAACACAGTAGATCACAAGGTAGTGGAGGCCCTCATCAGTGAGGCGGACACAAGGGCGCAGATAGAGGTGTGTGAGCTAGGTGCAGTGAGCCTTCATCCTCCAGCATGAAGCAGTCCATCATATAAAGGTATCAGATGGAAATCTGTTTGTCATGCAAGGGGGGGGCAGTTTAATGGAGGCCTCCCAGGTCAAGCTGATGCAAGGAACTTTGGAGCACCCTGACACATCCAGATGCTCCAGGTTGGGACAGAGGGACACCACATCAAAGACAGCTTCCTTGGAGATATTGTAACATCCTGAGACTTCCTGGGCAGCAATGTGCAATGGTGTAAAGGCCTTGGTCTGTGAGCCTCTGGCAGTCACTGACAATGACTGTCTTCAGCATGAGACACACATTGGGTGTCTCCTGGCAAAACCTATGGGTCCGTGCTTTCAGGGCATGGTCCACATTGATGGTCTCGCCTTTTCAGTGTCCAACCTATGGGGTTCGATTCAGAACCTAAAATAGCACATGCTTATTTATTCAGTCAGGAATTAAACCATTTCAGTGTGACTGCTGTGGAAGAAAGTTCACCAGGGCTTACTTGCTAAAGATGCATCACCTAAAGCATGAAGTGATTTCTTAGTGCCAGAATACTTAAACCAGGAGCAAGAAGAGCCTCTTGTTCAGTATGATCTTGGAGAACACACTTTTGAAAGCAACTCTTCTGTTCAAATGCCTGTGATTTCACAGGTCTCCTCAACCCAGAATTGTGAAAGCTCTTCCCCTTTGGGGTCTCTTGGTGGGCTTGCAGAAAAGGAGCAGGAAGTGCAAGAGCAACCAAAGAGCAGTGATAATGCTGAGGCTCCCAGAGAAGACCCCCCAAGTCAGAGTTGTCTTCTATTCTGTTGAGTGATTCTGTGATTTGGCCTCCTCAGTTTTGGTTTTTGGAAAGTGCCCGAGCTTGGTGTTCTATGTTTAAATTTAATTTTTCAGACAAAGAAGAGTTCCCTTTGTAAGCCCTGACATTTGAGGGTTGCTTTGTTTTGTTTTGTTTTCATAGCTTAAAGATTGCTTCTGTATATATACAATAAGGTAACATTGAAACAGGACATAACTCTGAGACTTAAGGGAAAGCAGCTGATTTTAAACATGGCAGTTCTTCCTCCCATTGTTAAAGGTGGGCAGCAGCAGATACAGAAGAAAGTTTGTCATTGTTGACCTTCCTGAGATGACAGGGCTCATTGGAAGTTACTAAACAGACTTTTAAAATGTCTAAGTAAACGTTTACTCCTAGATGCAGGGTGTTATAAATCCTATAGTTTTGGAAGTATTTATGGTAATTCTTTTCCAATGAAGGTAAATCACTTTTGAAATCCAGCATATTCTTTTTTTAAGCCATTATGAATTTTCATGGTGAAAAATTGGTATTGGGCAGGCAGTTCCTGTACCTCTATAGTACCACTCCAAAGGCTAAGAGGTGTGACTGAGAGGACTCAGGCTGTGTATGGAATAGCCAGGGTGCAGAATGAGGTATGTATACCCCAGCTTTATAGGAATTGTTTTAATACAGTTTTCCTTACTAGAATGAATGTTTACCTGGCCTTTGAATGCTGATACCTGACTAAATAGGACATTGCCCAGATTAAGTGTCCTCTTGCCCCATCAACAATACTTTCACTTGCATATACTATTGTGCTGCCCTATAAATGAAAACTATTGAAGATATTCTATATTTTATATATAGGTTTATGTATTGTTGGGTATGTTTATGCTGTACTGTTTTGGACAAAATAAAAGAATTCTGTTTTGAGGCTACATTCTTTTTTTGGAACTGAGGATTGAACCCAGGGGCCTTGAGCTTGCTAGGCAAGCACTCTACAACTGAGCTAAATCCCTGGCCCTTGAGACTACATTCTTAACCCAATTAAGATTGTTTACAAGATCACATATGACAACAGTACATTGTCCTTATTCTAAAATATTTTGAGGTATTACCAAGTTTGTTAAAAGCTGTTAGAGTTTTCACGGGATGTAATAAATAATGTGAAAGATAAAAGGTTGTAAATGATCACCTATGACTCAGAAATTGGGGGAGCGACGTGTTCTAAACACTAAAATCTAAAAACTTTGCTACTCAAATGATGAAATTTATATAGTACTCTAGATTGGGATATACTTTTTTTTTAAATCTAGGGCCATCAAAGCCTCTTTGATCTGAAATATTCAAGAGTCCATGAATAATAAACTTTTGAGTAATTTTTCTATATAGAAAATCGCCCTAAGGTTCATCATTATGATTGCTCCTGATGGGGTTAGAAAATAGAAATGACATATGTTTTTTATTTGACTTTGAATACTTTCTTCTGTTTTGTGACAGGATCATATGTAGTCCAGGCTGGCCCAGAACTCATGATCCTCTTGCCTTAGTTCCTGGACAGCCCTTGCTGGCATGATATATTATAGACACATGTCACCACACCCATAACTAACTATAGTTCCTTAGTCAGAAACATGATCTGAATTGTATTCCAATGCCAGGCCTTACTTTTTACATTATAGTAACTTGTTTCTTTAAAGTTTATTAATTCTGAAATTTAATTTATCACTTTCCCTGTCTCTCTTTGTACATATTCTCCTATCATAATTCTACTTTTTTCTTCTTAATACTGAGAATTGAACTGGAGACATTATGCATTATTTGTACATGGTCATTCACTGAGATACAACCCTAGCCTTTATTTCCAGTTCTTCATCTGAATCAGGAGTGTTGGCGATAGAGACTGTACTACCACCACCTGTTTACCATGTCCAAGCAAGGGGCTGTGGATTGAAAAACAGAGACAAAAGAGTCAATCATGCTAGCAGGATACCAAATGCCCTTTATTGAAGAAGGCAAGAAACCTTAAATACAGGCTTACAGCACAATGGAAAAACCCCTGGAGGGCAGAAGTTCTCTACTGAATGCTCTACATTCTTGCATCTAAGCTGTTTACACCAAATGCAGGATCCACAGACAAAGAACCTCCAGTGAGCGTTCAGGAGGGTGGAGACCAGCAGGGAATCAGCATAGGGAGGACATCAAAGTCAAGGTTGGCAAGAAGGGAGGCAGTTACCCAACTTGGGAGTGCCAGGACACTACACAGGAGCTCATTTGCTCCCAAGCATAAGTGTGTGACTTTCAGAAAAATCAAGTAGGAAAGTCAGTCACTTTTATTGTAATGTCATATATGATATTTTAAAATTGTGCCTATGGGATCGATCCTCAGCTCAAAAAAAAATTTGTGCCTACTAATAAATAAATTCTAAAACTCGTATTAGAATTCTATTTTAAGTATGGTAAAGACTACGTTAAATTATGATCAGGAATTATGTTTTTGGTTCCATGTTTTGTATTTTTTTTTTTTATTCTGTTAAGAGTCAGGAAAAAAAAAAAAGGAAGAAATAAATAAGAATCAGAGATGAAGTGTTGAAGAATTCTTTTCAGGTTTCTTGGTTGAAAGTGTTTCAGTCTACCCTATCTTGAGAATTCTTGAGTTAGGTCGTCCCTGGCAGCGCCTCTGTAAAGGAGACTCTTCACTGTAGATTTTCATTGCTGATTACAAATCTTGTAACCAACCCTTATGAGAGATTTGAATATACCATATAACCATGAAAATATATGGTTAGTTGCCCACTGCCCAAATCTTTTTTATAAAGGTGCCTGACCAGTTATTTTTCTTCATTATTATGTATTTTAAATTTTATACATCAGCCATGGGTTCCAATGTCCTCCCCCCTCCTGCCCCCACACTCACCTTCCCTCCAGAACCTCCCCTCCTTTCCCATGTCCTCCAGGATCAAGGCACCCCAGGGGATTCATTTAAACCTGGCGGATTCAGTACAGGCAGGTCCTGTTCCCTCCTTCCAGACTGAGCAAAGTGTCCCTGTGTAAGCCCAAGGTTCCAAACAGCCAGCTCATGCACTAAGGACAGATGCTGGTCCCACAGACTGGGTACCTCCCAAGCAGATCAAGCTATTCAATTGTCTCACTTATCCAGAGGGCCTGATCCAGCTGAGGGCTCCACAGCCTTTGGTTCATAATTCATGTGCTTCCATTCATTTGGCTATTTCTCCAGTGCTTTTTGCAATCTTGGGTTCAACAATTCACGCTCTTGCATACCCTCCTCTTTCTTGACAGTTGGACACCTGGGCCTGGCTGAGGATCTCTGCATCCACTTCCATCAATTATTGGATGATAGTTCAAAGATGACTGTTAGGGTGTTTAGCCATCTGATCACCAGACTAGGTCAGATCAGGCTTTCTCTCGACCATTGCCAGCAGTCTACAGAGGATGTATCATTGTAGTTTTTTGGGGACCTCCCAAGCACTCTGCCTATTCCTGTTGTCATGTGATCTTCATTTATCATCGTCTGTTATTTCTCATTCTCCCTTTCTGTTCTTGATCCAGCTAGAATCTCCTGCTCCCCTAAGCTTTCTTTCCCACAAATCTTGCCCTTCATTACTCCCACTGTCGTCCAGGTTGGTCATGTAGATCTCATCCTTTTCTCTGTCATTGGGAGATCCTTGGGTCTTTCCTTGGGTCCCATTTTCTAGGTAGCCTTCCTGGAGTTGTGTAGCAGTCTAGTCATCTTTGTTTTACATCTATTATCCTCCTATGAGTGAGTACATACCGTGTTTGTCCTTCTGAGAATGGGTTACCTCACTCAGGTGATTTTTTTTCTAGATCCATCCATTTTCCTGCAAACCTCATGATGTCATTGTTTTTCTCTGCTGAGTAGTACTCCATATATGTACCATATTTTCTTTATCCATTGTTCAGTTAAAGGGCATCCAGGTTTTTTCCAGGTTCTGGCTATTACAAACAAAGCTGATATGAACATAGCTGAGCAAAAGCCCTTGATTGAGCATTCCTTGGGTATATGCCCAAGAGTGCTATAGCTGGGTCTTGGGGGAGATGGATCCCCAATTTTCTCAGGAAGCGCCATATTGATTTCCAAAGTGGCTGTATAAGCTTGCATTCCCACCAGCAGTGGAGGGGAGTTCCCCTTGCTCCACATCCTCTCCAGCATAAGCTGTCTTCTGTGTTTTTGATCTTAGCCATTCTGACAGGTGTAAGATGGTATCTCAGAGACTTTTTGATTTGCATTTCCTGGATAATTAGGGATGTTGAGCAATTCCTTAAATGTCTTTCAGCCATTTGAACTTCCTCTGTTGAGAATTCTCTGTTTAGTTCTATAGCCCATTTCTTAATTGGACTATTGAGCATTTTGATGTCTAATTTCTTGAGTTATTTATATATTCTGGATATCAGCCCTCTGTCAGATGTGGGGTTGGTGAAGACCATTTCCCATTCTGAAGGCTGTCACTTTGTCATGTTGACTGTGTCCTTTGCTCTACAAAAACTTCTCAGTTACAACAGGTCCCATTGATTGATTGTTTCTCTCAGTGTCTGTCCTACTGGCGTTATATTTAGAAAGTGATCTCTGGTGCCAATGCGTTCAAGAGTACTTCCTACTTTCTCTACTGTCAGGTTCAGAGTAACTGGATTTATGTTGAGGTCTTTGATCCACTTGGATTTAAGTTTTGTGCATGGTGACAGATATGGATCTATTTGCAGCCTTCTACACATTGACATCCACTTATGCCAGCACCATTTGTTGAAGATGCTTTCTTTATTCCATTGTACATTTTTGGCTTCTTTATCAAAAATTATATGTTCATAGGTGTGCGGGTTAATGTCAGGGTCTCCAATTCAATTCCATTGGTCCACATGTTGGTTTTTATGCCAGTACCAAGCTGTTTTTATTACAGTAGCTCTATAGTAGAGCTTGAGGTCAAGGATTGTGATGCCTTCAGAGGTTGTTTTATTGTATAGTATTCTTATGGCTATCCTGGGTTTTTTGTTTTTCCATATGAAGTTGAGTATTATTCTTTCCAGATCTGTGAAGAATTGTGTTGGTAATTTGATGGGGACTGCATCGAATCTGTAGATTGCTTGTGGTAAGATCACCAATTTTGCTATGTTAATTTGCCTATCCATGAGCATGGGAGATCTTCCCATTTTCTGACATCTTCTTCAATTTCTTTTTTCAGGGACTTAAAGTTCTTGTCATATAGGTCCTTCACGTGCTTAGTCAGTGTAACCCCAAGGTATTTTATATCATTTGAGGCTATTGTAAATGGTGATGTGTCTCTGATTTCCTTCTCAGCCTGTTTGTCTGCTGTATATAGGAGGGCTACTGATTTTTTTGAGTTGATCTTGTATCCTGCAATGTTGCTGAAGGTTTCACTAGCTGTATCAGTTTCTTGGGTGAATTTTGGGGACACAAAATTGTGCCTACTAATAAATAAATTCTAAAACTCATATTAGAATCCCATTTTAAGTATGGTAAAGACTACGTTAAATTATGATCAGGAATTATGTTTTTGGTTCCAAGTTTTGTATTTTTTTTATTCTGTTGAGAGTCAGGGAAAAAAGGAAGTAATAAATAAGAATCAGAGATGAACTGTTGAAGAATTCCTTTCAGATTTCTTGGTTGAAAGTGTTTCAGTCTACCCTATCTTGAGAATTCTTGAGTTAGGATGTCCCTGGCAGCCCCTCTGTAAAGGAGACTCTTCACTGTAGATTTTCATTGCTGATGACAAATCTTGTAACCAACCCTTATGAGAGATTTGGATATACCATATAACCATGAAAACATATGGTTAGTTGCCCACTGCCCAAATATTTTTATAAAGGTGCCTGACCAATTTTTAATATAAAGTGATACAAAGGACTTTTTCTATTCCATTAAGACAGCACATTTTTGAGGACATTTGTCTATGGGCCCATTATAGGAAACACAACTACAAGAGATAATTGTATATATAGTAACATTTAAGGTTTATTTAAAGTTGATATAAGAGAGGAGCACCTACATATATACTTTTCACCAGAATATATGGAAAATATTGTAAAGAGATGAAAGCCAGTCATGATCCCTTCCATAGAAGCCACCAGGGTAGCTAAACAAAAAGGCATCCTTAAAGGATAACTATCTTTTGTAAGGCCTAAGGGTAACTTTGTGATATAAAAGGACTTTAATTTTAGAATGCAGGATAAATTTCTTTTGAAAAAGCTAAGCATTTTATATGAGACAAGCTTTTTTGTTTTCAGTTTTTTTCCCAACTACCAAAGAGAAAGGATGTGCTTTAGAAAGAAGGTTTTTGCCTAGATGTTGGGTCTAGCTGCTCTTGTCACAATTTACATTTCCAAATTCTGGCCTTGGGAGCTTCACATCATTGATTCTACTGACACAAAGACAAAGTTGATGGTGGCTTTTACTTTTCGAATTTAAAATCTTTAGAGTTGCTATCCACAGATGTGTTTCAATGAATTAATCTCAATTGGCCATTTTAAATCATCCCAATTTTTATTTCAAGTAACTGCAATTCATCATATTACTAGGTCACCTTGTGGGGTTCCTTTTTTTGGGGGGGGCTTGGTTTTAAGTTCACAGTTTTGTTAAAACAAACTGAACTAAAGTGTCTAAGTGGCCTCATTTTGGTCTTATATTTGAACATTCTAACACCCTTAAATAAGTTCCATGTTAAGATGCATGCACTTTGTTATTAAAGACCAACAAACAAAAAATATTTGTATTTTATTTAAATGTTTTACAAAACAGAGTCAAGTGGTCAGTGCCACTGATGTGCTGAGACATAGGTAATCCAGTTACTGTGTAAACTGCTCAGCCAGGCTCTCTTTTTCTAGAATCTCATCCCGTTTTTTTTGGAAGCTCTGTTAAGTCTTTGACTCCACTAAAACAAACAAAAAAACAAGGAAAAAACTCCTACTTCATTCCCTTAATCTAGTACGAGCTATGTTGGCAGTTAGTGATGTCTGTATAGATTTTCAGAATCAGCTGTAGTCTGTTAGCTTTGAATTTCCTATAAGGCCCATTACCACACAATGTTACAGTAGATGACAATTCTCTCCTAGTAACACAGAGAATTGTTTCTTAGGATGACAAATGAACAGTCCTGATACTTTAACTGAAGAGATTTTGATTTGTGGAGTAATGACCAGGCATATTGGAAACTTCCATTGGTACTGCATCACTCACCTGCCAAAAGGGACTTAGAACTCTGAAGAACACAGCTAAGTGACAGAGTGATTTTTGAATGAATTAGGAATGTTCACACATGGAGCAAGCAGCCCAGAGGTGTGGGAGGAAAATGGGTTTTCACAGTAAATTATTGACTTTGGATGCTTTTTCTATTTTTATAGTTACAAAGAGGATGTGTACAAGCCAGCAAGCAGCAGAACAAAGTTGAGTGAGCAGAGATTTTATTATCACTAAACTCAGGTTTTAAGTGAGGTCATCAAAATTAATACTCCTAAATTTGTTTATGCTAGTATTTATCTCTCAGTGTCATTTTTGACGGGTTGTGGTGACATGGAATATTTTTATTTGAAAAATCCTCACAAAACAATTTGCCAGAACATTAATGGTTCAGATAAACAGTGAAGTAAAAATTAGACTGTCCTCATACAGGCTGAGAAGAGACTATGGGTATCACATTCTGGATTACACATAGATTAAGACTTTTGCTGTGGCCCAGAAGAGTTGAACTGTGAAGAGAGAAGAGTAACCAGCTAAGACCAGGAGTTGCACTTTTTATTTGTTAGTTTGTACTAAAGTGATAAGTCAGATGTTTCCTTATATCATAATTCTGTTTTTATAATAGAATTAGATAGTTCCATGATTTTGGAAACAGTTGCTGTAGTAATTTGAGACAGTGTGTAAGAACCTAGGCCTTGGCAGTATCTGAGCAACAGGACCTGCTCAAGAACCTAAAAGGGAACACGAATAAATCCCTTAATTAAGAACACAAAAACAAATATAATTATGAAGTGAAAGAAGGAAAAGAGTTCAAGACAAGAAAGTAGAATTGAAACCATTAAGGAAAACTCAAACTTATATCAGAATGAAAAAAAGTATGATGTAAAACAAAAAAACAAAAAAATCTCAGACATCAGCTTTATCAACATAGTAGAAGATATAAAAGAGATAATTTCAACTGCTGAATAAAGGAAGAAAATAAATGGATACCACAGTTTAAAAATGTTTAATATAAAAATTTCCAAGCACAAAACTGTCAGGAGATCTGAGATACTATGTAAGGATAATAGTGTAAATATAACAGAGATAGAGGAAGAAGAAGAAAACTCATGTCAAAATCACAGTAAATATTTTTTTTTAATTAGTAAACTTTCCCAATCATGTGAATGTGCTATTTATCAAGGTCCAGGAAGCACACACAACATCAAATAGGTTCAGAAAAGAAATTTCCCAAATACATAATAATCAAAATACTAAACAGAGAGAATAGAGAAAGAATATTAAAAGCTGGAAAAAAGGATGAAGCCACATATAATAATGGCGGACCCATTAGAATAACATCCAACTGCTCATGGAGAATTTTTAAAGTCAGAAGGAACTGTACCAAAGTTCAACAAACTCTGAGATCATTGCTTCTAGCCCAGAATACTGTATACAGCAAAATTATCCATCACAGGGATGAAGAAAAACATTCTACTATAAAGCCAAATTTAAGCAATTTTTCTCAATCCATCCAGCCCACTTGAAAGCATTAAAAGGAGTATTGTAGAATGAGGAAGTTACCACATCCAACAAGACACAAGAAATATATAATCACAGACCAGTAAATTAAAATGGGCAAAATCATACAATTGCAAGGAGGACAGGGGAATCCGTGGCTGATATGAAAAATTAGACTAAATTATAAAAGAAAAGAAAAGAAATAATGAAACACTTCTCATTGACATCTCTCAATATTAATGGCCTTATTTCTTCAATAAAAAGACCAAGCATACAGATCGAATTAGAAAACAGGTTATAAATTTATGCTGAATGCATGAGTATCACCTCAGCATCAAGAATAAACTCCCAAAATAGAGTATTAGTATTTGAAATACATAAAGAACTAAAAAAAATTGAACATCAAGAAAGCAAATATCTCAATTTTAAAATGGGTACAGAGGTAAATAAAGAGTTCTCAAAAGATGAAACACAAATGGCTAAGAAACATTAAAGAAATGTTAAGGGCTGCAGAAATGGCTCAGAGGTTAGGAACACTGGTGGCCCTTCCAAAGAGCCTGAGTTCCTTGCCCATGAACCACATGGTGGCTTAAAACCATCTATAATTAGGTCTGGTGCCCTCTTCTGGCCTGCAGGCATACATGCAGACAGACCCCTGCATACATAAGTAAATCAAGACAGGAAGGAAGGAAGGAAGGAAGGAAGGAAGGAAGGAAGGAAGGAAGGAAGGAAGGAAGGAAGGAAGAAAGAATAGAAATTTTAAAAATAATTAGCCATCACTTAAATACAAGTTAAAATATCCAGACATTTCATCTTACACCATTCACTATGGTCAATGTTATTATATTAATGGAATATTATTACTTTCTGTTAATCACAGCTTGTTCCTGCTTGAGGTGTCTGTATTACTTGCTGAGTGTTTCTCCACTGTAAGTCCCTTTCTGCTCTTGAGCCATGAATCCATTCTGTCCAGGTGTTTCTTCTTCATCTCCTTAAGGAATGGGAAGAACACCTTGAACAGGCATTTAATATGAAGATGGATGAGCCTTTACATTATGAATTTGGATGTGTGTATAAGTATATATTTCATATACTTATATAAGGCAGTATGTATTTGTTAATGTGACATTTATTATCCTCACTAAATATTACAGAATAATGGGTACAACTCACATATTTGAAATGTTAAATTAAGACTGAATAAAAACCTAATTTTTAGGATTTATAGCATTAATAAATAAAAGAGTAATAAAATGTTTTAACAAAAAAGTAATTTATTTTACATTTTATTGCTATGTTTGATGACAAACATGTTAAATAAAATTATTTTCATTTGCTTTTAAGTTTATTTTGAAGGTGTATTTTTTGAGGCAGTCAATGTACTCACTCAGGCAATATATGCTTTAAACATCTGTGCTGAGATGTATATCAAAATATAATCAACACTTATATTAGTTATGCCTTCTTCTATCCCCTGTTCTACTTTATTTTATCTGTTCATTTCTCCTTTTAAAATTTATTTTCATACTGTTGCATTTCCCATTTTAAAACTCATAATCCTACTTAATGCTTTACTAATGGGTATATTTTCAAACATTGTACTTTATAACATTAGTTCATATTGATGTCATTTTCACACTAGACATTTAAAATAATGGTATGAATGTGTTTAACCTTTGTGTAAGAGTCAACCATAAACTGCTCAATAACTTTTCCTAAATTGGTCACATGTGACTGCATGATGACTACACATGGTGACACAATGTAGTCTGTCTCAAAGAGAGCTCTTCATGTCCTTTTATATTTATAACATGTGTAGCTTTTATTATTAAAGTCACAGTGCAGATTGCCTTTACATTTCACTTCATATTAGTGAAGGAAAGTTTTATGTTATCTTAAATTTCCACGTTCTTTTCCAATTTTGTGTATTTATCCTGTTAGAGCTAAAATTCATTCATACTTATACCAGGTACTCAGTCTATGTTTTGTTCCCCTCAGGCATGTATGCTGTGGGTCAGAGAGTAATTGTTGTATTAATCGGACAACCTTGGTCCCCAGTATGATGATGCAGGGATGGAACTTTATAATGTTTAGTTCACAAGTATACTAGGTCTTAGATCAATCACCGATTTCGAAGACCTGAGCTCATCCCATAAAGTTCCTAGATTGTTTTTTTCTCTTAAATGTTCTGTTTTGGTATAAAGCATCTTACAAGGTGTTCAAGTTAGATTTTTATTGCTGTGAAAAAAATACTGTGAGCAAAAGAAACTTAGAGGGAACACAAGCTTTTTAATGAAAAAATTACGGATTTACTATAAATTTCTTTTGTGACTTCTTTAAAGAGTGTCACTGTTCTGTTTTTGCCCTCTTAATATCAATTTTCCTATTCTCACAAATACATATTTGTCACATGAGGATTGCATATGTGTGATAGTTTGTATACATGTTCCTATCATAACCACTTAGCAGTTTTAATTCATTGCTAATTGTTTGACTAACACATATTGTTTGTTACTTGGATGGATCATCTCCACTCAGCAATAGTTTAATTTCTTCCTAGTCTTAGATTACACATTGATGTTATTGTTTTATATTGTCCCATGATGTTAAACCATACCTTTAACACAAATCTGTATTTGCTGGTGGCCATGTCAGAGGAGCAGCAGATGACAGTTGACTTCATGGTATCAGCCCACCAGGAGGTGAATCCCTGATGGCTGAATCTTGCATAGGTAAGGCCTGAGACCACAGACTCCAGAATGACTTTTGCTTCTAGTGTGCCTTTACGTGTTTGTTGCTAATGAGTGTGGGGAGATCCCACTGCCGGCAATGTAGTATGTTTGTCTCATGGAAATGCCTCATTCTACTGTGCATTTTTACCTGTGGACTTCTATTAAGATGATTCCTTCCTAAGCTACGTACTGTCTAATTAATAATAATAATGTTAGTTTATCAAGAGTTTTGATGAACAAAAATAAATATGAAGAATTGTCACACACCTAGAACACATGAGTTCCTATTGAGAAGCCATATAGACTGACTTAGGTTAATAATTAAGAAAAAACAATTGAGTCCAAGGAGCCAGACTGGTAAAAATTCCTTTAATCTTAGTACTGAAAAGTTCAGTCACAGGTTTTGGTGTGCATCATTAGCTGAAAACAAAGCCTTAAAATAACTTGATGTTAGATCAGATGTTTTGATAATAGCTTTGAGATGAAAAACCCCAGAATACAATGTCGAGTTCACAAGGACATATAGCTGAGGTCAAAAAAAAAAAAAAATACAAAACATCTCAACTCTTACTAGCTAACAAACATACCTTGGTAGGGATGGTTGATGATCAAAAGTGAGGACAAATTTCTTATACCCATTTCTGCCTTCAATCTCCTGATATAAAAAACTGTTGATGAGTTAAGTATGTACCCTAAAGGTTTAATGTAGAGCTGACTGATTCTTTTTCATATATAAAAGTTTAGGTTTGTGATTTCTTTAAGATCCCTTTTAAGATTACCTTTCAAGATAAGCAATAAAGTAAGTGGTCCTTTCTTTGTAACTGGAAAATTCAGCTTGTCAGTAATAGACCTCACTGGGAATAATATCTTACTTTTCTACACAGTTAATCTATAACAAGTAGCTGGGTTCTTCGGATAACTGGTATTTTATCTGTAATACATAAAATGTTTAATCATGTAAGAAGTATGAAAACATTCTGGTTTTTGTTTGTATTCATTGTAATCATTCACTGAAAAACAGAATATATCTGCCGCGGACTGGATCTCAGCTAGACCACCAGACCGAGGGAAAACAGGGTGAAGGTACTCAGGATAAGTGGGATTCGGCGAATGACAGACAGCCACAGACACGAGAGTATGTTGTGAAGCTGCTGCAATTTTACTCAGACCAAGCAGTGAATTTTATACAGTTACTTGAGGAAACACGGCAATCGGCCAGTAGGGTGATAGACATAGAATCAACAATGTAGTCACACACTTTTCTCAGAATGATTAACAGATCTCATGAGTATAGCCTTTACTTTTTCTTTTGTGGTTCCTCATCCGGACAGAGAACATTATGGCCCTAGCTGTAGTTTTTCTTCTACACCTTTGTTCTGTATCAAAATTAAACCCTTTTCATCATTGTTCTAACCATGGTTTCATTTGTATGAAAATATCTTAACCTTTGCCTGTGGGTGAGAAGGCACCAGGGGGGTCGGTACCTAGCTAATCTTTCCATGAACTGTAACTTATGCCATTCTGTTTTCATACCATTATGATTCACACATCGGTTCCCATGTACGTCATAAGCTCCCATAAAAGGTAATGGCTCTAAATAATTATTATATCTAAGATTAAAGTTAGGGGGTTGCCACCATCGACCCTTGATGAGAAACTTTATTTGTCTCTGAATAATTCTTATAGGAATGGCTAATTCCTGTAACTGCTTCCTTGCAGCTGCTGTCGGCTGCGCGTGTGGATTGCCTATGAGTGCCTGTACCTTTACTTTCATTCTCTCTTCGATAGAGTCTTTGTCCTTCTGAATCATAAATTCTTTCTGCTCTAAATCATTCATGAATTCCTCCAAACTTTAGGGACCCTCTTGAACTGTTGGCCTAAAAGCTTGAATCATAGGTGGGGGTATTGAAGCCACTTTTGAGGAATCATTACTCTCTTTATGGGGCACATCAGGAACATTAAGAGTTAACTTCTTGGAATTAATACACAAGGAAACAACAATAATTACAGCTGCAAAGAGAAGAAGGCAGAGTGCCAGCCAGCCTCTGCAAGCAGATCTGCGTGGTTCCGTGTAGCCTGGCACCTTGATTCGGGCAAATTGATGAGGGGTCGCCGGGGGCATAGACCCGAGGACTGCGAGCCCCCCTTTCCCACGTAACTACCTTATCCAAGGCATTTGTCACGCAGGCGACACCGTCATGGGCGTGGCAGTTCCCCCTTTTTTGTTTTTAAGGCGGAAGGCATACAGGTCCTCACGCACGCTGCCTAGAGATCTGGTTATTGTCCTGAAGAGACAAGGGAAAATCACGATAACACAAACTACAATTAAGGCAAGAATGCCTATGAAAATAAAATATTGAATCCAATCTAAGGAATTCATGGCCTTAAGGTCTTCTTGCAATCCTTGTGGTAAGACATTCGATGAGCCGGCTTGTATACGAGCTTGGCTCATGGCCGATATGTCCTTTTGAATGGCTTCTAAATCATGAGTAATGGAAGAATCCTTCCATACCCCCAACAAATGATGCTTAACTTTATCCCAATTCTCAGAGGAATTGTTAGGAAGTGGAGTCACACAAATAGCCTTGTATTCTTGATGACATCTAGTTTCCATAAGTTTCTTAATATTGGCAACATCTTGTCCTAAGGCTAACAGTACTTTCTCTAATATATTAACCTTTTCCTCTAATTTCTTGTCTATAATTGCTTGTTCAGATAATGCAAAGGAAATATTCTTATTCAAATCATTCACAAATTGAGCTGTATGAATCTCTTGAACCAGGGCGGTGGTAGCAATGGCAAAAGTAGTAATAATAGATATTAATGCTGCTATCCCTAATATCAATGCTGCAACAAATCTTCTCGGCCTTATTAATTCATGAAGCTGTCTAAGTACCTGTAAAGCTGAATTATCATACCAAGTCATGTTATGTAATTGCACGGGCATCATTATAAAAGGTGGTCTTTTCACAATCATCATAATCTGCATTCTTTGTCTTTCCCTTGGTGAAATACAATTAGTGATAATGTATCCAAAGCAAGTTACATGATATGAGTTAGACCCAATAATGTCTGATCAACAAGACTTCATAAATATGAGATGAACTAGGAACACAACAATAGGCATGCAGATGTGAATGGAAACCCACAATAGACCTCAGCCATACAAGGACTACAGGCAACAAAGTAAAGATGGCAGAGGAAGAAAAAGTCTTCCATGAGGCAGAGCACACTAAATGATTTGTAAGACAAAATGGTATTCATATACAATTTAGGATTATATATTTATATGTATTTGTATATATTAATAATATAGTACATACTTTATGTTATGATTGAAATTATATGTATAAGTTATATATTATATAAGCTATATATTATGTATAGGAATTATATGTACATTTATATTTGTAAAATGTACTCACAGATATTTAAAGGTATGTATGTAATAAAAACTTAAAAAAAGAGTCCATGAGTTTATAATAGAGAAAGAATGGGTATTCAGGATCATTTAGTCAGAAAGAAGTCAAGGGAAATATGATGTAATTTCACTATAATATGAAAAATGACAATGAAGTTCTATTAATTGGCATTTAAAGTTGATTTATATCTTCTATATTTTTAATGTTGTTCTTTAGCTTTCCTTACAAAGTAATTAAATATGTTGTGAAATTAATTATTCTGCCATTCACATGAAACTTTTTTTTAAACGGTTGTCCTCTATAGCTATGGATCCTACATGGGACCACACTAGACCTTCTGCATATGGGAGATGATTGTGAAGCTGGGTCTGTTTGAGGGGACTCTGGCAGTGTGCTCAGGATCTATCACTGGTTCAAGAACTGGCTTTCTGGATCCCATTACCTGTGGTAGGACACCCTGCTCACCCTTGATGCAGCCAGGAATGGCTTGATCCTGCCTTAACCATATGTACCAGATTTAGCTGTTCTCCCATGGGAGAACTTACATTGTTGGACAAGAGGATGAACTTACCCTACTGGAGGTGGGTTGGGGAGGGGGGAAGGCAGGGGCAGAGCAGAAGGAAGGAAGAGAGGAGGATCTATGGTAGGTATGTAAAATGAATAAAAGAGAGAGAGAGTACACCAAATATGTTAGCCAAGGGAGCGTGTGTTAAGGCTTACCCCCTCCAAAGAATAAAGATGCTTGAGCAAAGGTGAATCTGGACAATAAAATCAATAGAGAGTAAAAAAAAGTTGCCCTCTAATGCAAACAATGGAATAAATTAATTTATACTTGAATGACAAGGAATGCATGAAGATAATTCTTCTTACTCTCAGCTTTAATCTAATAGTAAGAAATAAGACTAACATTTCTCCCAGTATAGACATTTTTATTTTAGAAACATGTTGAAAATAATAATTTCTTCATTTTAAGTATGGAACAGGTGAGCCTATCACTCTACTAACATCCTATACTGACTAGCAGATTGAATAAAAAACAAGGTGAATTTTTCTGATGATTCAAAGATACACACTTCACAGTCAAGGTCAGTCACTGCATACTTTAAAAAAGATTATAAAATATTACAAGGAAATGAATCTAAGATGAGAGCAGGTATACCTATTTTTATATTATATGATAAAATAAATTTCAAGCCCAAACTAAACAGAATATGTTGAGAAGGATATTACATAATAATCAAAGGGAAAATATAGTGAAAACATCTAATAATTCTAAGCATGCATGCACCAAATGCAGGTACAAGAGCTTGTAAAGGGGTTCAACAATTCATGATCTTGCAGACTCTCCTCTTTCTTGATGGTTGGACACCTGGAGCTCCACCTGGGGCATGGCTGAGGATCTCTGCATTCAATTCCATCAGTTATTGGATGAGAGTTCCAAGATGACTGTTAGGGTGTTTAGTCATCTGATCACCAGACTAGGTCAGATCAGGCTTTCTCTCGACCATTGCAAGCAGACTACAGAGGATATATCATTGTGGATTTCTGGGGACCTGTCGAGCACTCTGCCTAATCCTGTTCTCATGTGGTCTTCATTTATCATTGTCTGTTATTCCTCGTTCTCCCTTTCTGTTCTTGATCCAGCTGGGATCTCCTGCTCCCCTAAGCATTCTTTCCCTCAAATCTTGCCCTTCATTACTCCCACTGTTGTCCAGGTTGTTCATGTAGATCTCATCCATTTCTCTGTCATTGGGTGATTGCTGTGTCTTTCCTAGGGTCCCGTTTTCTTGGTAGCCTCCCTGGAGTTGTGTAGCAGTCTAGTCATCTTTGTTTTACATCTGGTATCCTCCTATGAGTGAGTACATACCTTGTTTGTCCTTCTGAGTCTGGGTTACCTCACTCAGGATAATTTTTTCTCCAATTATCCAAGATTGCAAAAAGCACAGGGACAAATAGCCAAACAAATGGAAGCACATGAATTATGAACCAAAGGCTGTGGAGGCCCTCTGGATAAGTGAGACAATTGAATAGCTTGATCTGTTTGGGAGGCACCCAGTCTGTGGGACCAGGATCTGTCCTTAATGCATGAGCTAGCTGTTTGAAACCTTGGGCTTACTAGGGACACTTCGCTCAGTCTGAAAGGAGGTGAAAGGACCTGCCTGTACTGAATCCACCATGTTTAAATGAATCCCCAAGGGTGTCTTGGTCCTGGAGGACATGGGAATGGAGGGGAGAGGCTGGGGGGAAGGTGGGGGGGGGGGCGGGAGGGGGAGGACAGGGGAACCTATGGCTGATGTATAAAATTTAAAACAAATAATAATAAAGAAAAAAAGTGAAACTGGAACAACAAAAATAAGCTTGTAAAAGGAACAGTACTGTTGCTAAAATCACATATTGTTCCAAACACTGTGATACTAGCTGACTTCAATACTCTAATCACAAGTAGGCTGGTCTCCCAGACATAATCTAAACAAAGAAACACTGGAGTTAGATAACATCATGAATAAAATAGACATGACAGACATCTATGGAATACAGCAACCAAACATCAAATAATATTCCTTTTTCCAAGAGTTCACAAAGCTTCCTCCAAAACTGACCACCAATAAGGAATAAACAAGTCTCCACAGTTATATGAAAATTGAAATAATACCCTGGACTCTGTCCCACCACTATGAATTAAAGTTGAATACCAAAAATACCAACAGGAAATATACAATTCATGGAAGCTGACCAACTCACTCCTGAATGAACAGTGAGTCAAGACAGAAACCAAGGATGAATATGAAAACACAGAATATCCAAAATATGGGGTACAATGAAGGCAGTTCTAAGAGGCAAGTTCAAGGCACTGAATGCCTACATAAACATACTGGAGTGATTTCTTATTAATACCTTCATTACACACTTGAAATATCTAGAAAAACAATACTTGAAAATGGTAGATAAAAAGAAATAAGAGGGCTACAAATCAGGGCTGTGAAAATCAACAATGAAGTCAATGAGGTGGAAACAAAGAGCAACAGCATAAACCAAATGAAGAATACAAGAAATGAAAGGTTGTTTCCTCAAAGAAATCAAGAAGATGACAAGGCCTTAGACAAATTAGTCAACAAAATGAGAGAGAATATCTAAATTAATGAAGCTAGATGTTAAAAAGATGACTTTACAACAGATCCTGAGAAAATTGAGAGAAACATAAGGATATAATTGTGGGAGCTACACTGACTCCAGCTTGTGGCTTCATTCCATCTTGACTTAAGGTCAGATAGTTCAAGCCTGTATTTGCTCCTCAAGGCTGAATAACAGGATGTTTGGACAAAGATGTGGTTACTAGATGTTTTTATAATAAGGGGATGTTTATGCTTGTTTGTTCCTTGAATCATGATGAGGAAGTATTTTGCCCATCTTGCTTTGTGTATAAAAAATGCTTTACAAAATAAATTTGGGGTTACTGCTGTATTCATTGAGAGCCCTCCCAATTCTATCTTCTGTCTCTTGTCTATTTTTAAGCTACACTCCCCATTTCAGGTTCTGTTGGACAACTCAGTTGTTCCTGACATGTGGTGCCTAAACAGGGGATTTAAAAACTGGGGCGTGGGAGGGGCTTCATGAAAGGCACTCAGGTGAATGGAGCACTCAGATATTATTAAAGTGGAAGTGCAGTGAGTAACTTGGGAGTGAAATTGTAAATATGGGGTAGGGTAATAATAGACAACTGTTTATATATTGCTCAAAGATATTTTAAAAGTCAGAGGAGATAAAGTAGGGCAGCAGCCAGTACAGAAATGTTTTAGTTTGTAGAGCAAGTGTGTCCTTGGGTTCCCAAGCATGAGACCTTGGATACAGACACATGGGGGATAATTGTAGTCAAAGTCCACCAGCATTATAATGAGCGTGGCCCTGGGAAGGTCACAGTGGATGCACTTATTCTGTGGGCACTTATCAGGGACACTTTTAATTTGTACCACGAACAGCAGAAGGTATTTCCCACTGAAATGGTTAAAAGTGAAACAAAACACTCCATGACACCAGAGGAGCCACTAGACACAGACTCCTTTACAAGACTGTTTGATGATGATCAGTTCAATCCTGGTGGTAAAGCTGAGCTTGGGGAAGAAGCCACTAAATAGAATAATCAGGAGTTTTCACCTGCTCTGCTTCTGACCATGAATGGTGAGAAGCACAAATTTTGTAATGAAACTAAGGAGGCTTGAGAGATGGAGTAGTTTCCCTTTCACCAAATTGGAGACTCCGCAGGTCTCCTCTGCTCAGAAGAGCACTCCTCATTCTACAGTAAGGGCTGGATTAGATCTACTTGGGGGCCGTCTATCAATGGAGAAAATTTGCCTATGGTGCAAAGTCCTCCCGGAACATGGCAAACCCTCACCCTTAGTCAGGCATCTCCACTGCAAGCTAGTGTTGGAGAAGCAGCTGGCAGAGGGAAGGATGTATAAGGGTTTCAAATGTTCCCAGGGATTGATAGAAGCCTTGCCTCCCAGAGATTGGAAACAGATGGCCTAAGCATGCCTGTCACAAGAGGATTACCTGTTGTGGATTCATGAGAAGGAAGCAATGGGCTAATAAATGTAATTCTAAGAAGGATATCCAGGGGAATCCTGTTATATAAGTGATATTTAGCTTACCCATAAAAATGAAGGAGTTTTGCTTGCCACATCTATACAGCTTCAGCAGAGTTTGGTTCATGCAGGGTTGTTAATTGCTCCAGGAAAGTGCAAAGACAGCTGCCTTTTCATTATTTGGGACATATATTGTATTCTAAAGAAAATAAACCTCAGAAAATGGAAATTAGGAAACATAGCTTGCAAACTTTGAATGGTTTTCAAAAATTATTGGGGATGTTCAATGGCTATGGTCTTATTTGAAGTTGTCTGTGGGAGATCTGGAGCCCCTCAGTGAGATTCTTACAGGAAATAGTGGTCCTAGTTTCCCTAGGTATCTTACAGATGTTGCTAGACAAGTACTGGCTCAGGTGGAGCATGCCATTCAGCATCAGCAAACATGCTATGTTGACTATGCAAAACCATGGGGAATCTATGTGCTTCCCACATGACAAACTCCAACAGCTTTTTTTATTGCAAAATGGGCTGTTATTGTGTTTGAATCTAGCTGTTTCACCAGCCTGCGTCTTGAACTCTTATTATGAAGCAGTATCTTGTTTAACACAGAAAACCTGGATAGATTCTAAGTGGTATTTTGGTAGAGAACCAAGTGTGGTCAACATTCCTTTACTAAACAACAAGCTAATAGTTTATCTTAATATAATGATTTTTGGGTAAATGCTTTTGCTCAGTTTTGGGGCCAAATTGATAATAATTTTCCAGCTGATTGATTGTTTCAATTTGCCCAAATGCATTCATTTATATTTTCTAAAGTTGTGATAAAAGATCCCATAAAAGATACTATGCTGGTTTTTACTAATGGTTACTTCAATGGAAGAGATGCTTATGTCGTGAATGGTAAAGTTTATGCAGTACAAACAGCTCGAGCTTCAGCTCAGATAGCAGAATTTTGAACTGTGACTATGGTTTTCCAGGTTTTTTTTTTTTGTAAATAGCTCATTTAATTTGTATACTGATTGTCATTATATTTTCGAGCCCTTCAATTTATAGAGACGGTTTCATGCATTGAAACTACTGATGGTCACGTTAGGATGTTATTTCAGCAAATAAAGATGCCATTCATGAAAGAAAGCTGTCATGCTTTGTGGTTCATATTAGTGCTCATTACAATTGTCTCAGACCTCTATCTGATGATAATACATCAGCTGATAAGTTAACACAGATGGTGACCTTGTCCCAGGTAGAATTGGCTCAACAGTCACAAAGCCCTTCATTATCAGAATAGCAGTAGTTTAAGAAAACCTTTTGGCCTTACCAGGGAAGTTGCTAGTCAGTTCGTTAAACAATGTGATGTGTGTCCACAGTATTTGCCTGTGCCGTCCTTAGGGGTAAATCCTTGAGTCCATCTTTCCAATCATTTATGGCAAATGGATGTTACTCATGTTGCATAATTAGGCAAATTAAAATATGTGCATTTGACAGTCAATACCTATTCAAATTTTTTGATGTCTATTGGGCAAATTGGGGAAGGTACCAAGCACGGGATAGTGCATTTCTTAACATGCTTTTCATATATGGGGATTTCTAAAATTACAAAAACAGATAATGGTTTGGGATATATTAGTAAAGCTTTTTAGCAATTTTGTTCTCAATGGAAAATTGAGCATAACACAGGACAAAGTCTTGTTGATTGAGTCCATAGCAGTGACAAGATCTATCTTCAAAAAATAAAAAGGGGGACTTATATCCTCAGTCACCACATAATGCATACAATTATTCCCTCTTTATTTGAAATATTTTGAATTGGATGCCCATGATCAATCTGCCACATACAGATTTTGGCATGATGGCACTACAACAATTTTGCTCAGGTGAAATGGAAGGATCTTTGCACTGGGTTATTCCTTTTTTGTTGTTGTTGTTTTTTTTTTGTTTTGTTTTGTTTTTTGTTTTTCGAGACAGGCTTTCTCTGTGTAGCTTTGTGCCTTTTCTGGAACTTGCTTTGTAGACCAGGCTGGCCTCGAAATCACAGAGGTCCACCTGCCTCTGCCTACTGAGTGCTGGGATTAAAGGTGTGCGCCACAACCACCTAGTACAACCCTCTTTTGATATGGGGTAAAGGGCATGTTTGTGTTTTTTTCACAGGAAGAAAATGAAGCTAGATGGCTGCCTCAGCATTTGGTGTGGTGTACAGAAGAGAGAAATGTTAGTCCAGATGATATTGTGGTTGCTGATGCTTTCCCAGAGGGATTGGAGTAAGATTTACTGAACCCATGTTCCTGATCCCCCAATATTCCATCCTCTAGTCAGGAAAAGGAAAGAGATTACGGTTATGGTTAATCATTCTCAGCTTCTTGATAGACATGCTACACAATTTTCCAGACCTCTTTGAGTATTAATTATTATGGATCTGTCTGAGTAATGCCTATCTGTTTTTCCAAAATAAAACTGTGATTGAGTTTTTGAACATTTAGCCACACTGTATATTAGGACATGGAGGTCACTTTTGCCATTATACTGTTTATCTTTTGTTGCCAAAAGGAAATAGAAGGCCTGAAAACAAGTGACTCAGAGATTTTCCCTCTGTGGGAAAGAGATTTATGGGAATAATACAACACTGTTATGAAAGCAATGTGTGGCTGAAGTCCGTCTTCAGTTTAGTATCACTGGATTTCAGAGATATGTGCTAGATTGGTCCGTAAACCAAATTAGGAGGTACTAAAGAGGCCCTCCAAAATGATGATGAGGAATGGGATGAAAGTTTTACTGTTGGTATTTGGTACTCAGAGAATGGGAGCAACCCAAAGTTATCTGTGGAAGCTGGAGGCAGTGATGCATTAGATTTTAGTAGAGGGAAAAAAAAAGATGTTCAGTATTATGGAGTTATTCCTACCACATTCACAACAAAAAACATATTTTCTTGTCGCTTGAATAAATCAGAATTAGCTTGTATTAATGTACCCTGTTTTTTAAGTAAGTTATGGGAACTGTAATTAACCAGTTGTATGTTCATTTTTAATAATCATACTAAAATTATCGTGTTAACCCATTATTCTTTGTAACCCTGACTCTTCATAATGAAATTGTTACTGGTTGGAAAAACGTTAGAGCTCACCTGAGCGGAATTTGTTGTGATGCTATTGAATTCTTAGATTTGATGTGGCTAAAAAAGAAATATTGGATTTTGAAGCAGGTTAAACTGCTAAAGACAGCTTTGAACAATTTAAAATGGTCTTTCCATCTTAATCATCCTTTACTCTGTTATTAGAGTGTATTGCAGCCATAGGAACATGTATATTCCTAGCTATTATTTGCCTGTCTATTATTATCAAGTTATTTGTGAACTCTTGGTGGAAAGTTGGTTCAGTGCTACATGGAGTTAATTTCTGCATCCTCCCTTGAAATTTTCCAGATGTTGGTAGTTAAATACAGGTAAGTCCATTTTTTTACCATTTTTTTTTTACAATTTTACTACCTAAGCAGAGAATATGTGATAGAATTTATGAGACTAAGATGGATAAGACCTGTTAGCTGAAAAAGGTAACATAATACAGGCACAGACATCTGAGGGGTTTTTGGGGAACCTTAAACAATAAAGGAGGGCATTGTGAGAGCTGAAAGAGATTCCAGATTGTGAATTGATTCCATCACAACTTAAGTTCAGAGAGTTCAAGTTTGACTTTGGTCCTCAAGGTTGAATAACAGGATATTTGACCAAAGAATTAGTTACTAGACCTCTGGCTCATCAAGGCCAAATAATAGGGTGTATGGTCAAAAGTATGGTTACTAAATGTTTTGATAATTAAGGAGGTGTTTATGCTTGTTTGTTCCTTGAACCATGGTAAGAAGGACTTCCCTCCTCCACCCCCTGCCTTGTTTAGGGTATAAAAAGGCTATGATAAATAAAATCGGGGCTATTGCAGTATTTACTGAGAGCCCTCCTGATTCTATCTTCTGTCTTTTGTCTTTTTCTTTCTTAATCCTCACTCCTCTATTCAGGTACTCTTGCACAGGTCAGCTGGTCTCTACAGTATGCTCCACATAGCTGCATACTTACAGTATTTACAGGTGAGATAATTGGGGAAAACCCTTGGAATCACACAGCCATGTCTCAGGCACTGGATTCTTCCCTGTAGTACATGTCCCAAGTAAAGAGACTTTGGAAGTGGGATCAGTAACTCAGAAGAGATCTAGTGTTGTATGCTTCATATTGCATTGTGCAAGTAGAGTTTGTAAGTGGGAATTCTCTCATCCTGCCTGGCCATGGAGCTGGGATGAATTTCTCCCACCCACGGCCCTGCAGCTACTTAAAAATAATCACTCAGGCTTATTTTAATTACAGTATTATGGCCTATGGCTTTACCTTATATTACCTAGTCCTTTCAACTTAACTCAACCCATTCCTATTAATCCAAATGTTGCTGCATGGCTTTGTGGAATTACTTATTATCTCACATATTATTTCTCCTGGCAGCAGCTCATAGCATCTGCCCTGACTTGACTTTTCTTCTCTGTCTCACTTGGATTTCCCACCTGGCTCCATTCTGCCCTGCCATAGGCCAATGCAGATTTACTTATTAACAAATGTGAGCAATAAATATTCACAGCATACTATGCACTTCCGCTTTTCTGTCTAATCAAGAAGGAGAGTTTTAGCATTAACAGTAAAGTTCTATATAACAAAAGTTATCAAGCAAGAGTTACAGGTACACTATCTAATCTATTTGTATTTGATAAAATAAAAGAAAATGTTCTATCATCTATCCTATATTTGTGAATCTAAAAGTCTTATATCTACTTTATCTTTTATCGTAATTAAGGAAAAACTATAATTATAACTATCTAGTCAAACTTCATCAAAGACCTCACAAAGATATAATATTACCTAAGTAAGCACCCAGTGCATAGTAAGCAATTTCCAAAATTCTAGAAATAACAGAGTTATCTGGATACCTGGAAAGTCATTCAAAGTTCCTCCTTAATGTTGTGGCATCTATCTTCAGCCTATAGACCTATAGTTTCTCAGTTACTTCTCCTTGTTTCAGGAACAATGTCTGACAGTCTCCTCTACAAAGCAATAACCTGGAGTACCACTGTGCATTATTTTTGCAAAATTCAATGTTCATGTATTTATAGGTCCTGCATGTCTTAAGTTATACAAGTTATAAAACATACTATTCAGGCTCAAGCAGTGGTTTTTTTTCCCAAATGGCAATCTTCTGTCATAAAGAAATCAAGCTTCTTGTGGAGGTTCTTCAACGCCTATGATCTTCTTTGAAGTAGATTGGTGCTACCAAGTAGCAGACATATTTCAATGTCCAGAAAAGCCTAAGTTCTTAAAACACTTCAAATGTCATATTTTGTAGGTCTTTGAAGTGTTTGAAGATTACCTACCCACTTGAAATATATCTTTGTATATCTAAAAAAACTTAATTAACATGACTATAAATTTGAGTATTAGCTTAGTGGTAGTGGAGCATGCCTTTAATCCCAGCACTCTGGAGGCAGAGCCAGGTGGATCTTTGTGAGTTTGAGGCTAGCCTGGTCTATAGAGTGAGATTCAGGGCAGGCACCAAAACTATGCATAGAAACCCATCTCGAAAAACAAAAACCAATTGACTATTAATTTGTATTTCTTAGCAATATATTACATTTTTAAATGAGGTGCATAAACATAATACCTTCAACAGGAATAAAAATATATAGAGAGTGTAACAATATTAACTTTAAATTTGTAGCAATAAACCAAAATCCATAGCAATGTAAAACATTTAAAACAAATTGTTGCTCTTTAAAAGTAGGTTCAATAATCCATCCTTTATTATTATTATTATTATTATTATTATTATTATTATTATGTGTTTTAATTTTATACATCAGCCATGGGTTCCCCTGTGTTTCCCCCTCCTGCCTCCACCCCCACCTTTCCCCCATCCCCTCCCCTCCATTCCCATCTCCTCCAGGACTAAGACACCCCTTGGAACTCATTTAAACCTGGTGGATTCAGTACAGGCAGAACCTGGTCCCCTACTTCCAGGCTGAGCATGTGTCCCAAGGTTCCAAACAACTAGCTCTTGAACCAAGGACAGGTCCGGGTCCCATTGCCTGGGTGCCTCCCAAACAGATCAAGCTATTCAATTGTCTCACTTTTCCAGAGGGCCTGATCCAGCTGGGGGCTCCACAGCCCTTGGTCTCATTTTATCCTATCATATCTATATCCTCTTTTCTTTTTAGAAAGAGATTGCATTTATACTCAACCACTTTTAAATAAAAATAAACATTTATAAACAATAATTGGAATTTTGGGCATAGCTTCCAATACTACTTCCTATTGGTTGGGGATTATGGCAATCTTATGAGGATCCTGATAAAATTTGAGTTATAGTTAAAATCTGGCTGTAGGAGTATTTGAGGTGTTATTGACCTTTCAGGGGTTCTTGGTTGATCAAACCATATTAGCTTAGAAGGAATCCACAGGTTTAAATTATTATGCTTTATACAGAAAAGGATTTCCCATCATCATCATATTCTTATAATAGGGTAAGAAGCTGGTAAACCCAGTAGGTGTGGATTATCTACAAATTACCTACTCAAGGGTTTACTGAGGATTAAATAGGACAGCAGTGGGGCAGAAGTCAAAGTCCAGCATCTAAACAGGAAACTTTATTTCTCAAATAATTGGCCAATTTGTAACTGAATAATATAACAGGACCATTAATTCTCTCAAAGTGAGAAATTAATGGGTTGTATTAGGTGTGGAATTACATTGATCTGCATATTTGGATGTAACATAGAAGGAAGAAAATTCTGAAATACAGACACTAAGCAAAGTAGAATCTACTGATTTCCTTTGGTTTGTTAAATCATTATGTCTCAATTATTCTGCTTGGTTTTGTTCAGCATGGGAGTTTGGCCCCTTCTCTTTCACACTGCACTTGGAAAGTCATCCTCTGATATGGCCTGTTTACAACAACCATAGGTGTTTTCATATGAAAAGTTTCTTGTTTCATTCTTGTGGCCAAATAAGCCAAGGAGTACTTCATCCCTGAGCTCTTACTGCTTATTGTTTTTGCTGAAATCATGGTGCTTTTGGGCACAGAAGAAAATCTATAAACATATTTTTCAGCTTGTTTTTCACCTGAATATAGGGCCCCAGATGCAGAGCCCAAGGGTAGAAAGAGTTCCAGAAATCCCAATGGCAGTAGAGGGGGAAATAAGAAAGTGCTCAGAGTGATTACTGTGACAACCTCACTCATCAACAAAGTTAGAAGTACATATGATCCCAAACACCAGAGCTAAGTAAAAACCTGCTGGACACTGTGAGATCTGGATCCTTCAGACTTATGTCTGAGCAGACATGTGTGTTAATAGGATATTTTCTTTTGTTTACTGTTATCAGGATCTTGTCTAATCACAGTTATGTATTTGCCTACAGTTTCTCTGAGTGTTATGTCAGAATCAAAGAAGATTTTCACCATGAAGGAGATGTGGTCATGGGTGTATTTTTCCCAGTTCATACTATCTACACAAGCAAAAAAGTTCCACATCCTAATCTGCTATACTATTTCACTGATGTTCACATACAGTAAGTGGTGATACTCATTTGTCTGGTTTCAGATTTCATATTACATATGACCCAGGTGATATATGTATTCAATCCCCCAAACTTCCATTTTTTTGAAGAAAAATTCAAAATTTCTTATTTAGTAGCATGTTACTCTTCTTTTATTTTATTTTCTCAAAGATGATAAAATAAGTTTTCTTGTTTGTTAATTGATAATTGTTTCTAAATATGATTACACAATTGCAGTCCTATGATCTTACTTGGTCGTGCCTTTAAGTAACATGTTTTTCATGTTAGATTTTCAGTAGAAAGATGGTTTTGTCAAAGTTAGACCTGCCTCTTCAGGGTAGAGTAGAAGTCAAGATGTACTCTTGTGAAAAAAGGTGGTGCACCCAAAAGCTGTTACTACAGAGGGATGTGATAGTAGAGTCGCAAGATGCCACTGACTTAGGAGTAAAAGTGTCAAACTTAGACGTTGGGAGTGGTTCTTCGTGTTTAGACATCTCTGTCTGTCTTCAAGGTTCCTGTAATTAAATTAATTTTTTACTCATCTATTACTGCCACACACTTTTGCCTTTTTAAATGTTGTTCCATGCATCTTAAATAACATTTTATCTCATTTTCACAGGTGTGTTCATAAGATACATTGATTTGAACATGGCCACATGGGGCTTGTTTTGTATTACTTCAGAAATAAAATCAAACTAAGTTTGTGGTAAGAAAATACTTTTGTACTACAAAAGATTAATATATGTACCTTTCCCCCATTCCTTTCCTCCCTCAAAATCTAGTGTTGTATAACAACTTTCCTAAATTTTGACATAGAGGTTAGGGTATAAGATACATATATATCTCAGAACTAACATCATTTTCTAGGGCTCCTTATTACATCCTTTATTACAGTATGAGAGTGCATATATATGTTAAGAGAAGGAATTTATCTGCTCTCTTATGCTCTGTCTCTTTGTCTCTATTCAATTGTTTCTGAATTTTTGCATGCCTAGAAATACTCATCTTAGTGATCAACATTACAACACTTATAAGCTGTAGGCAGGAATCTTGCTGCACTAAATTGGTTTTTGTGTGTTCTAAATTACTAAATGGATAATACTTTAAGACTATAATAACTGTTCAGAAAATATACTATATGAACATTAAAAATTTTATGCCAACTTCCAGATTAATGTAAGTGATCTTTTAGTGGCAATATGAATTAGCCTATTGGAATTCACATGATACAGATGTTTCAAAGCATTTTTACCACTTTTTTCAATGCATACTCATGCCTCAGATCTCATATGCTGGTGAAAGTTCATCTGTGAAAGGCTAACTTCACCTCCTACCATGTGTATGTTGAGATCAAACTCATACCATACTCAGTGTAAAGATTTTGCCCTGGGTGAAACATATTTTGTCCCATATGGCAAATACTATTATATATGATAACTGGTACACTTCCAAGTTAAAATTGGTATTATCTCTAGAAATGTATGAGATGAAGAACATGTCCCTCCCAGTTAATTAAAAAATGTGATTAACTTGATATGTTAAACTAGATTTTCCCAAATCTACAAATATTTCTTATGTTTATGATGTGATATAAATTCATGTATCATATGAATTTTATATCTCACAATTTGGATGTTAAGGGTTTTTCTCCTCTACTATAAATATACACCTTTTTATGTGAAGTTTCTGGAAGTATTTATTTGCAGCTTATTCTAAAATATTTTGCAGTGGAATGCTTGTTTTACAATTTTTTATTACTTAATTTAATTTTGAAAATATAACATTGTTGGAGCATTTCTCTTTTCCTTCCTTACCTCCAAACCTTCCCACATAACTCTACTTCTTCCCTTTCAAATTCATGGGCTATTTATAAAGTTAATACATGGACATATGTTTACACACACACACATATTTTTGTGTGTTCCTAAATACAAGCAGGTCAGAATATATAAAGCTACGCTATTGTATATTTTTGAGAGAAATCATTTGATATTTGAATGGGTTGCTTTTCCCTATAGAAGATTTCTCTGACGCTTACCATTCCTAGGTTGCCTATAATTTTTTGTTTAGGATTAATACCTTATGGTCTTTCTCCCAGCCACTTTGGTGTGTCTAATATTCTCCTCCTCATTCATATCATGTTTCGGCAGTTTTGTTCATGAAACATTCAGGATAAGACATCGATTATAGAGCCGGGAGGTGGTGCCTCACGCCTTTAATCCCAGCACTCTGGAGGCAGAGGCAGGCGGAACTTTGTGAGTTCAAGGCCAGCCTGGTTTACCGAGTGAGATCCAGGAAAGGAGCAAAGCCACACAGAGAAACCCTATCTCAAAAAGAAAAAAGAAAAAAAAAGACATTAATTATAAAATGCCACAATTTTTGAACAAATTCTGTAACTTGGACTGATGAAGATTTATCAACATTGCTTTTTAATAATAGTAATGGCCAGTTTCATTGTCTTTTTAGGACAAATAGTTAAGGGCAACACTACATACATGTAAATATATGTATATTTTATTTTTCAGAATTGAAAAACCAGCAATAAAGAGATATAACAATCAATTTTCTGAAGCATAACTCATACATAGAAAGTCACCTGCATGTTTTCCCCCATGTGTCCTCCTTCTGTGTATTAGCAGTGAAAATGGCTCTACCCTTAACTGTCATGATTCTGAGCTCTTCCATCCATTGTTGCCTGTGGCCTCATTACTGATGGCCCTCTCTCCATGAGTTGAAGCTTTGTAGCCTTTTCTCTTCATAAGGGCAGATTGATCCTTGAATGTTCTCCATATCCTTTTATGAATGTCTATGTGGATTATATTCATTTATTTTAAAAACACTTTTTTGTTGTTTGTTCTGTTTTAGCCACTGTGTTAGGTTCATCCTCAGTATGGCCTTTCCATTAGCACTGAGATCTTACTTGCTAGCTCCATTTTTCTTAGGGTGTTTCACAAAGAATATGTACTCTGTCCTGATATATTACAACACAACCAGAAACACACATACAGGCAGCTAATCAGATGCACACCAACCTACCTGGTGTAATAATGTTTTTGGGGTCTCAAGAAGTGAGCACTGATGGCAGTCAGAGTTATCACTGTGGTGATTCTTTTAATGTTTATCTCAATGTGTCATTTCCAGAAATGCATGTGCCTATCTAACACCGCATTCATATTCAGTAACAATTCAGACCATTTTAGATTGATTTAGTCTGATGAGATTAACAAAATATTAAGTTGTCCAATGTCACTATTGTATCCAATGTAATTGAATAAAAAATTAATGACATCTCTGATGTCCAATGGAAATTATGTGATTCAGGGACAGTAATTCCTATACCACATTCCAAGATTTCTATGACTTCCAATATGTTCTTCTGTCATCTACAATTATCATCCATTGACAATATTGTACATCATGAGTTACTAAAATATATTTCTGTATAGTTAGAATCTTGTATTTTTATTTCTCAACATTTTTGCTAATTTCTTTTCTTTATTATTATTTTTAATATATTTATTTATTAATTTTTTTTCATTTTACATACCAACCCCAGTTCTCCCTCCATCCCATTCTCCTGCCCGCTCACCTCTCTCCCACTCCACCTCCATCCACTCCTCAGAGTGGGTAAGGCCTCCCATGGTAGTCAACAAAGTCTGACATACCAAGTTGAAGGAGAGCCTAGCTCCTCCCCATTGTATCAAGGCTGAGCAACGTATCCCACCATAGGGAATGGGCTCTAAGAAGCCAGTTCATGCACCTGGGATAAGTCCTGGTCCTGTTGCCAGGGACCCCAGAAACTGATCATGCCGTGCAACTGTCACCCAAATTCAGCAGGCCTAGTTCGGTCCCATGCAGCTTCCCGAGCTGTCAGTCCAGAGTCAGGGAGCTACAACTAGCACTGCTCAGCTGTCTCTGTGGGTTTCCCCATTATCGTCTTCACCAGCTCTTCTTCTTATTTCGAATTCCAAATGCCGTAAGGGAGGGTGGAGGTCTGGGCAGAATTTTGCTTATGATGGGTTTTGTTGTTGTTGTTGTTGTTGTTGTTGTTGTTTTTGAGCTGAGGATCGAACTCAGGGCCTTGCACTTACTAGGCAAGCACTCTAACACTGAGCTAAATCCCCTACCCTGCTTCTGATGATTTACAAACTTGCATCTAAGTTGTTAATGCCCAATATGCTGGATACATAGACAAAGAGCTTCCCTTAAGCATTCAGGAGGGTGGAATTAGATTAGGGAGGATATCAAGGTTAGGGATTGCAAGCAATACAACAGTTACCCAAAATGGGGGCAAGGCACTGCCTGCCTCTGCAGCTCCTTATTATTTTTAATTAAGAAAAAATTTTCACTCATTTTACACAATAAAAGATCCCCCTCTTCCCTCCTTCTCCTTCCACAGAGCATCCCCCCAACCCATATCCCTCACTCCCCACAAGATGTCAAGTACTCCCATGGGGGAATAATACAGTAGAGACAAGTCCAAGCCCTTCTCCCTGCCTCAAGGCTGTACTTTGAGGTGTCCCATCATAGGTAGAGGGCTCTAAAAGCCCTCTCATGCACCAGAGATGGCTTCTGATTCTACAGCCAGAAGTTCCCCCAAGATCAAGGTGCCTAATTGTCTCACAATGCAGATGACCTCATCCAGTCCCATGCACGCTTCACAGTCATTGATCCAATTTTCATGAGTTCCCACTAGTTAGGTTTGGTCTTCTCTGTAGGTTTCCCTGTCATGATCCTGATGCACTTGCTCCTAGAATCCCTCCTCTCTCTCTCTGACTGAACCACATGGACCACTGCCTGGTGTTTGGCTATGGATCTCTTCATCTCTCTCCATCAGTCATTGGAGAAAATATCTGTCATGACAGGTAGGTCACTCACAGATCTGATCACTGGGGCAAGACTGTTTAGTTCAGGCAACCTTTCCGCTATTTTTAGTAGTCTAGTTTGGGGTCATCCTTGGGGATTCCTGGCAACTTCCCTAGCACCAGGTTTCTCTCTTTACCCATGATATCTTCCTCTATCATGGTATCTCTTTCACTGCTTTCTTACTCCATCCTTGTTACAACTTGACCATCACATTCCTTTATGTTCTCATGCCCCATCCCCTACCCACCATTGCCCACTTCTCACCCCCATTTCACTCACTGAGATCTCATCTCTTTCCTCTTCCTAGGTGATCCATGTGTCCCTCTTTGGGCCTTTGTTGTTAGTTTGCTTCTCTGGAGTTGTGGGTTCTTGTCTGGTTATCCTTTGCTTTACTTCTAGTATCCACTTATGAGTGAGTACATGCCATGTTTCTTTTTCTGAGTCTGCCTTACCTTTCTCAGAATAATACTTCCCAGTTCCATTCATTTGCCTGCAAATACATGTCATTGATTTTCTCTGCTGAGTAGTACTCCGTTGTGTATATATACCACATTTTCTTAATCCATTCTTCATTTGAAGGGCATCTACGTTGTTTCCAGGTTCTGGCTATTATGTAGATTGCTGCTATGAAAATAGTTTTGTGTGTGTGTGTCTCTGTTAACACTGAGAATTCCTTGGGTATATGCCCAAGAGTGGTATAGCTGGGTCTTGTGGAAGATTGATTCCCAATTTTCTGAGAATCCACCACACTGATTTCCAAAGTGGTTGTATAAATTTGATCTCCCACTCACATTGGCAGAGTGTTGCCCTTGCTCCACACCCCCTCCACCATAAGCTGTCTTCAGTCCTTTTGATCTTAGCCATTCTAACAGTTGTAAGACAGTATCTCAGAGTTGTTTTGATTAGCATCTCCCTGATGAATAAGGATGTTGAGCAATTCCTGAAAATTCTTTGGGCTATTTGAAATTCTTCCTATAAGAATTCTCACTTTAGCTTGATAGCACACTTTTTAAATTGGATTGTTCATTATTTTGATGTACAGTTTCTTGAGTTCTTTATATATTTTAGAGATCAGCCTTATGTAAGATGTGGGTTTTGGGGGGGGTTCCCATTCTGTAGGCTGTTGTTTTATGTTGTTTACTGTATATTTTGCCTTATAGAAGCTTCTAGTTTCAGGAGGTCCCATTTATTAATTGTTGCTCCCAGTGTCTGTGCTACTGGTGTTATATATAGGAAGTAGTCTCCTGTATCAATGCATTCAAGACAACATCATACTTTCTCTTCTATCAGATGTAGAGTATCTGGTTTTTTGATTGAGGTCTGGATCCACTTCTCCTTGAGTTTTCTGCATGGTGATAGATATGGATCCATTTACATTCTTCTCCATGTTGTCATCCAATTATGACAGCACCATTTACTGAAGATGCTTTCTTGTTTTCATTGTACAGTTTTGGCTTCCTTGTCAAAAGTCAGGTGTTCAGTGGGGTGAGAATTAATGTCAGGGTCAAAAATTCAATTCCGTTGTTCCACATATCAGTTTTTATGCCAATACCAAGCTGTTTTTATTACTATAGCTCTATAGTAGAGCTTGATGTTAGGGATGCTGATGCCTCCAGAGGGGGCTTTGTTGTACAGGAATCTATAAGCTACACAGTGTTTTCTGTTTTTCCTAATGAAGTTGAGTATTGTACTTCCTATGTCTGTGAAGAATTGTGTTGGAATTTTGATGGGGATTTTATGGAATATGTAGATTGCTTTTGATAACATTGCCAATTTTACTATGTAAATCCTACCTATCCATGAGCATGGGAGATATTTCCATTTTCTTGTATCTTCTTCAATTTCTTTCTTCAGAGATTTATAGTTCTTGCCATGCAGGTATTTCACTGGCTCAAATAGAGTTACCCCAGGGTATATTATATTATTTGTGGGTATTTTAAAGGGTGATGTTTCTCTGATTTCTTTCTCAGCCAAATTATCATTTGTATATAGGAAGGTTAATGATTTCTTAAGTTAATCTTGTGTACTGCCACAGTATGGAAGGTGTTTATTAGTGGTAGGAATTCCATGGTATAATATTTGGTGTCAGTTATGTATACAAAGATATCATATGCAAATAGCAAAATTTGGACTTCTTCCTTTCTAATTTTTATACACTTGAGAGTCTTTTTTGGTATTATTGCTGTAGCTGGAATTTCTAGTACTATATTTAATACATATGAGGATAGAAGACAGACTTGTCTTGTTCCTGATTTTAGTGGAATTGGTTTGAGTTTCTCTCCATTTGATTTGATGTTGGATTTTGCTTGCAGTAAATTGTTTTTATCATGTTTAATATGTTACTTGTATTCCTGATCTCTCCAAGTCCTTTATCATGAAAGTGTGTTGGATTCTGTCAGAAGCCTTTTCAGCTTCTATTGAAATGATCGCATGGTTCTTTTCTATCAGTCCATTTATATGATGTATTTCATTGATATATTTCTGTATGTTGAACCATCCTTGCAGCTCTAGGATGAAGTCTAATTGTTCATGGTGAATAATTTTTTGATATGTTCTTAGAGTTCATTTGCCAACATTATATTGAGTATTTTTGTGTCAATGTTCATGAGGGAGATTGGTCTGTAATTATATTTCTTTGTTGCGTCTCTTTTTGGCTTGAAATCAGAGTGACTGTGGCCTCATAAAAGGTTAAGGTTGGCAACATTCATCCTCATCTCTTTCTCATAACAACAGTTTTTTGACCCATCATCTATGAATTTTCCTGTCTTCAGTGTAGGCATTGTATTGTAAATATATATTAATTGGGGTTAGATACCCTGCAGTTGACTAAACAATATATTATTACAAATTACAACATCCTTTAATGAGCTGTGTCTATCATATAAAGAAGCAAATTTATACAGGGGGAGAGCTATACTTATTTGTGGGTATAAGGTTAAGTTTAGATTGCAGTTAGAGATTATACTAGTTATGAAAACTGGCAGGAGTAGGTTCTCCTCTAGAGTCTATTCCTTATGCTACAGGTAGCTGTCTATATTACAAGTACAGTTACAGGCATAGTTTCCTTCCTATCCCATCATGCCTTAAGTCCAATTTGGTAAATCTCAGTTATCCAAGGCTATAAGTGTCATAATTGCACCTATAAGAATATCTCACTCTGCTGACTGTTGTAGTTATTCATTCTCCTTACATAAGGATAGGACTACTGGTAGCTTTTCTTCATTTTGAGGTCGTATGACTGTGTCTGTAATGTTGGGAGCCAGTCCTCAGTAGGGAAGCTTCCTGGTAAATACAGATTGATCTTTTCACTTTTGAAGTGTGTGATATCTTCAATAAGATATTTCCTTCTTATTGTAAAAGGTACAAAGGACATGGGCAACTGTTTATAGTTTGGGAGGAAGTCTCTTGGACTCCCCTAAAAACAACAATTCAAAAACTGGTTTCCATTGCTTGGCAATGAGATTTATTAAGCAATATGTTATGGTAGTCTAATGAAACCTATATTTCTAAATTTCAGACATTGACAATTAAGGAATATCTCAGAAGGTAAAAATGCCTGAGGTGCAAGTGAGATTACCTGAGTAGAGGTCCACAAAAATTTCTTAAGTGAACATGTGCAATCTAGGGATGATGAGCAAGAGGAAAGACTTATACACTAAAAGCCCAGGAAGTATGCAATAAATAAATCCAGGCATATGCAAATGGATGAGTAGAACCACTATTAAAAGGAAAAGTAAAGCAACATCTGCTTGTGGAGGTTATTCTCTGTCTTGCCCACATAACATTTAAATTTCAAACATTTCACACACAGTGCCACACATATAAACGACACAAAAGTAATATAATCTCACACAAATACAATGTAGTCAAAGTTTCCCAAATATTTATAAAAATGAATCACACAACAAAAAACAATGCAGCAGGAGATATGGTATTTTGTAAGTGACTTTCTTTACATTTACAAGTAAAATTTTTTGTGTACCAAAAACAATAAAAATTACAGTGAGCAGTCATGGGACTGCATATTATATGGTTCACACCGACATGATCTTATATCATCCTAACAAGGTAATATAGTGAGTTGAGTTCCAAGCATTTGGTGGAAAATTTTTAATGTGGATTTCATATAAACACTAATATTTGCACTAGAAAACCATTGCACTAAATCTGTAGCTCTGTGTGGTCTGTAATTTCCTCAGGTGTATTTTTATTCAATTTCTGCAGGTACAATTTTAAAATATACCAGTTGGTACTGTCCCTGGTGTTTGCCATTGAACAGATTAACAGGAACCCTCATCTTTTACCCAACATATCTCTGGGATTTGATTTTTATAATGTCCCATACAGTGAGAAAAACATTCTTATGAATCCCCTTATTTGGCTCACAGGGCTGAGTAGTCCCTACTGTAATTATAACTGTGTAAAAAAGAGAGTGTCAGCTGCTGTACTAACAGGACCATCGTGGGCAAAATCTGCTCATATTGAGACTCTGCTTCAGCTCTACAAATTTCCACAGGTGAGGAGTTGTATGGGAGAAGAGCCGGGTCTACTTTACTGATATTTTGGGCTATAGTAAAGAAAAAGTCAGACATTTGGATTAGTAAGATATTGATGACAGTGTCCAGACAATTGGAGATGGACTTCTATTTCAGTCACTTGGGAAGGAAAGAAAGGGGAGGATGGAGTAAACAAGGAGAATTAATAAAGATGGAAGACAGGCTAGTAATTTTCTGAAAAATTCTGTCAGATAAATTTGACTTTAATTAATGGTGAATCCATCATTGTGCTGACCATTTCCATCTGTTTCTGCAGAACGAGGATTTTGCATAATGCCATTGTTCTTTCTCTTGTTCCAAACTGTTGTCTCTTCAGCTCACTGTTGGTCCTTTTGATCCTATCCTCAGTGACCAAAGTCAGTTTACTTCTCTCTACCAGATGGCCCCCAAAGGCACATCTCTGTCTCTTGCCATGGTCTCTCTGATTGTTCATTTTGGCTGGACCTGGGTTGGTTTACTTATCCCAGATGATCACAGAGGGACTCGGTTTCTATCAGATATCAGAGAAAAGATGGAGAAAAATCAAGTCTGCATAGCTTTTGTTGAAATGATCCAAAGTACATGGAATTCATTGTCATACAAATACTGGAAAGGTCTTGGCATGGTCCAGGAATCATCAGCCAATATCATCATCATTTATGGTGACAATGATTCACTACAAGGTTTAATGCGAAATCTAGGGCAACAGATTTTGACAAGGAAAGTTTGGCTCATGACCTCTGAATGGGACCTTACTAATATCGCTGATTATTTTTTGCTGGATTCATTCCATGGAAGTCTCATTTTTTCACAACACCATGAACAGGTCATTGAATTTAAAAATTTTATCCAAACAGTTAATCCTTATAAATACCCAGAAGACAATTACCTTCCTAAATTGTGGATGATGTTCTTCAAGTGCTCATTTTCAGAACTGGATTGTCATCTTTTGGAGAACTGCCATCCCAATGCTTCCTTGGAATTTCTGCCTAGAAACATTTTGGACACAGCAATGAATGAAGACAGCTATAATACATACAAGGCTGTTTATACTGTGGCCCAGAGTCTCCATGAGATGAGTCTTCAGCAAGTACAAATGCAACCATTTGGAAATGGGGAAAAAATGGTGTTCTGCCCCTGGCAGGTAAAATCCCTTCCAATGTATTAGAGCATCAACAATGTGACATTTTAAGACTTTTCACAGGCACCAAAAAAGGTATTACATATTTCAACATTTTACATAAAAAATTGTATATATGCATACAACCTACATATGCATATATACATATTTGTCTTTGTGGATATGTGTATTTATACATATATTATATGCAAAATGTTGAAATATGTGAAACCTTGTTTGATAGACTACACCAGAGATCATGACCAGTGATAGTCACTCAATAATGTATTTCTGGTCAACCACTCACATCCACTTTAAAATATGTTCTTGCATCACTTTCAGCTGCATCCTTTCTTGAGGAATATCCATGCGGGAGCCAACATGGCTCTAGAATGGAAACAGAAGCTACATGATACTAAGTATGATATTCTCAACTTTTGGAATTTTCCAAAGGGCCTTGTGCGAAAAGTGAAAGTTGGAACATTTTCACCCAGTTTTCCCCAGGGTCAACAGTTGTCTTTGACTAAGCAGATGGTACAATGGCCAAAAGGATATTCAGAGGTGAGTTATATATTATCTCAACGCATTCAACTTATCATAATAACACAAACACATCGCCCATTATAGCAACTCCTGGTTTTGAAATTAAATCCCATTAAAATAAATTCCAAGTAGAGAAATATAAAACATAACTACTAGAAGACAATGATTTATCATTCCCTGATTCTCAAAAGTGGGAGTTCTTAGCTTTAAATGTCCATTATTACTCAGTGATGCATGGGATAGTTTTTATCAAGTTGACACAAATTAAGTTCATCTCAGAAGTAGTACATGCAATCCTCATAATATCTCTGAGCACACTCTGAAGAAGAAATTCTTTTCATTCACAACACAAACTGAATAAGTTCTGTTTTCTTTCTATGATCAAACACTATCACCAAAAGTGACTTTTGAATAAAATGAGTTTATCGGACTTACCTTTCTAAAGCTATGGGAGTCCTTTATGGTCAGGAAGCACACCAATGAATGGCACTCATGGAGAGATGGGCAGAAACCTCAATCAAAAATCTCAGTCCACACATTGGAAGTAGATAGTAATACTGGGATTGGACAGGCTCACAAATCATCAAAACTCCAATCATTGAAAGAATTCTTCCAATAAGTCTCCAATTCTTAAAATATCAATAACTCTCAAGATAGCACCAACCTTGAGGAAATATGTAGTCACATATCTGTGCTTGTGATTGCCACTTTTTTTTCAAAGCAATACACAATGTCTCTATTTGAATTCCTTCACTGTATCTGAAATTTGAAAAGTTCATTCATTTTGATTCCATGCTTAAAAATTACAGACCATAAATAGTTATCATTTTTCTTTTATCTACCTCTTAAATGGGACAATATTATAGTGAGCATGTGTGTATGTTTCTCTCCTTTTCTGTTGCTGCAAATACATACATACCCAATATTACAATAAGAAAGTGTTTCTTTTGGCAGACAGTATGAGAATGCAGCCCTTATCTTTGCAAATGTATTACTCTAGGAACATGAAATTCACAGTGACATCATATCCTCAGTCAGTATAATAATGTAAATACCACAGATCACCTTTTTCACATTCTCATTCATTCTCACACAACAACCTTTGGAATGATGATGCTCACTCTTAGAGTGAACCCTTTAAACTTCTCTTTTAGAATACTCACAAAATACCCAACAATAAATATGTTTACATCATGATTATAAGTCCTATAAAGTTGACAATCAACATTCACAATCATTATGAAAATAAAACTTTCACAACACTTACTTAGAAAGTAAGTATAGAGGCAGGAACTATCTGGAAAATCCATTTGAACTTCTAGGTCATGGCTTTTATGATCTACCAGCATCATAATTTTTTCCTTCCCCACTATACTCTAGTCTAAGTGTGGGAAAATCCTTAGACCAATCTTCTGTAGATCACAGATGCTTGAGATCTTTTTGAAATTTACGGGAATAAAACTTTGAAATTAATTGTGTGATATTAAAAAACATTATTATTGAGGTTTTCAAGGAACCATGAGAATTTGTTAACTTTGCTTCCATTTTTCTCAGACTCCGCATTCTGTATGCAGAGAGATCTGTGGTCCTGGATTCAGGAAAATTTCCCTAGAGGGCAAGGCTGTTTGCTGCTATGATTGCACACCTTGTGCAGACAATGAGATTTCCAATGAGACAGGTAAGAATAAATCTACAGGAATGGTTCCTCATTTCTACAGGATTCTGCATTATCTAAAAACCTGAAAAATATCAAGAAAGAAGTCAGACAAATTTATTCCTTCTCTTATTTAGGATATGAAATGTGCATTACCATGTCTTGAAATAGTAAAGAATAAACATTAAAATGTGTAATTGACTTATATCTATGATCTTCTGCAGATATTGTTTGCTGCAGGAAACTTCTTTCCTCTGTGCTGAACAATATGCATTTTCCCCACACACAATGTAAAACATAATTCATAAAAGTATCAAAATTAGGTATTTTATAACTGTATTTCAATAATGATTATAGCTCAGAGGTAATTCTAATGATTCTTTCCAGCAAGCTTTTTCATACATTGCTAAAGATTAGAAATTTGGGTTTAATAACCCCAATATATATTTTTTGGCTGTAAATAATAACAAAAATTTCAAATTTCCTTAGTGATTATGTCCATTTTTGCTTCAATTTAGAGAAGTAGTATATGAAATAATAGACTGAAGGCAGTTTCTACACTCTGTTATGGAGCACTTACCAAGACCTGAGAGTTGCAATGGAATATAGAATCTGCATTTAGAAGAACAGGTCAGGAACGTATTCACAGCATGTTTCATTGGGAATAAAATTCTTTAAAAGCTAGTATTTTCATACCTAGTACGAAATTGGTTACTGGGGTTATTCCAATTTTGAAATTTTTTAACAATTCTTTTTCTTTGAGAATTTTTGTTCTTTTTTTCTTTTTTTTTTTTCAGAGCTGAGGACTGAACCAAGTGCCTTGCACTTGCTAGGCAAGCACTCTATAACTGAGCTAAATTTCCTAACCCTTCTTTGAGAATTTTATACTATGTATTTGACATTCATACCCTCCCAAATCTGTAACTTATATACCTATCTAATTTGTTCTCTCTTAATTTTAAATAATTAAGAAAAACTCACTAAATACAATTTATGCTACCCAAATACTCTATATTGTAGGCCCCAGTGGAGTATTAATTGATTAGTTGTAGTTAGAGTTTTCCTGCCTGGCCCAGTCAGGACAAATCTCTTACCCGCCAGACCCACAGTCGCTCAGACCCAACCAAGAAAGCACACAAAAACTTATATTGCTTACAAACTGTATGGCTGTGGCAGGCCTCTTGTTATCTACCTTTTCTATCTTAAATTAACCCATTTTTGTTAGTCTATACTTTGCCACATGGCTTGTGGCTTACCAGTGTCTTTACATGCTGCTTTTCATGGCGGTGGTAGGTGGTCTCTCCAACCTTCTACTTCCTAGCATTCTCTTCTCTCTTGTCCCACCTATACTTCCTGCCTGGCCACTGGCCAATCAGAACTTTATTTACACAGAGCAATATCCACAGCACTTCCCCTTTTCTTTTCTTTTTTTTTTTTTTAGGAAGGTTTTAACTTTTACATAGTACAATTACATATAACAAAACAATTATCAAGCAAGAATTACAGTTACATTATTAAAGAAGATATCCTACCTATCTTATATTTGTGAGTCTAAGGTTTTATATCTAACTTATCTTTTATCATAACTGAGGAAATTATAACTATCTCATCTTCAACCACATCAAAGACCTCAGAAGGATATAATATTACCTGAGAACCAGGAGAAGGATGTAAGCATTTTTTAGGAGTCTTGCAAGTGTAGACAGAGACAGCTGGCAGCCTGGACAGTCACCTAATGATCCTTTGTAAAGTTGGTGCATTTCTCTTTAGCCCACAGGGCTAGAGTCTCTCGAGCACTTCTCTCAGTGTCCTGTAGAATGTCTGGCAGTTTCCTCTGTGAAGCAGGAACCTGAAGGACCATTTTGTCAAGCAAAGTTTAGTGGTCACCTTTCTATGGGTCCTGTATGTCTAGTTGATCAAGCAGTCCAGGCAAGAACAGTTTCTTGCCCAAATGGCTATTTTTGCCAAAGTGAAGATAAACTCCATATGAAATATCTTCAATGCCCATCCTCCTCTCTGAAGTAAATCGGTGCTGCCAGGAGCAGACATGTCTCACTGTCCAGAAAGTCTAAATTTTAAAAGTATTTTAAATGCCATATTCTGTAGGTCTTTGAAGTATTTGAAGATTACCTATCTATCTGAAATATGTCTATGTATATCTAGAAGACTTAACTAACATGGCTATGAGTATAATTATCATAGATGACTAATTATTAATCTATTTTTAATTATCCATTTTAATTTAAAATGAGCTATACAAACATAATACCTTAAACACGATTAGAAATATACACACAGTATAACAAAATTAATTTTAAGTTTGTATCAATAGACTAAAATCCATACCAATGTAAAACATTTTAAACAAGTTGTTGCTCTTTAGAAGTAAGTTCCTTAATCTACCCTTTTATCCTATTATATCTATATCATATCCCCTCTTTTTCTTTAGAAAGAGATCACATTTATAATCAACCTGTTTTAAAGAAAAATATTGTTTTTTGTCTGTCCCACACCAGAGGGCTCTTCTGATTTGGGACACAAGAATCGCTTAACCTTTCCTTTTAGCAATATGTCTGGGTTTAGAGAAGGAGTGAGCCAATTCCATCTCCAAAGCCAGCTTGATAATTTTGGGAATGTGGGCGTAGTTTCTCTTACTACTTCCTGCTGGAGGGGGGCGCTGTATCTTATGGGGATACAAAGAAAATTTTAGGATTATAGAGTAGTCCATTAGGGTGAACCTCTGATCCAGTTGCCTTGAAACCATTCTGGATGTCAGATCATCTGGGCCATGGTGTCATCGGAGACCTTTCAGGTGGTCTTGGCTGATCAAACCTGATGTATCTTAATCTGGAACAAATCCACAGCCTCTGGCTTTCTGTGGAAACAAAAGCAGAGACTCTTTTCCAAAGCAACATATCCTTATATCCAAATTTTGAAGTTAAGGTACCTTTAAAATTTACATATTTGTTTAACTCAACAGTTTTTACGATCAAGTCTTTTTTTGTAGTTAAAAATCCCAAAGACAAGACAAACCAGATTTTCTGTGTAATATCCATCTTTGTAAGACTGAAACTCTGCTTTGGCTGCTGGCTCCGCCCACCTCAGCTTCCCAACATGGCGGTGTTACAGTTTACAGCCAGCTCTGGGTCTGGAGCCATGTGTACCATCAACTATTAGAAGTAGTTCTATCAAAGCAGTGCATAGCCTAGAAATCTTTTTTTTTTAACTGGCAAAGGCTAAATCCATCATGCAGCAGAGCAAAGTGCTGCTTGTAGACCTCTCATTCCCGCCACAGGCAGATCAGACGCACACGCCAGAAACCCGCCATAGAAGCTCAAAACGGCAGGCTGCCGCTAACTTAGGAAAGACAACTAGGAAGCTGTTTTTAGCTCCGTCTTAGAATCTTTTTTCTCAGGTTTTAGGTGGAAACTCTTGCCAACACGTTGGACACAATTTGTAGTTAGAGTTTTCCTGCCTGGCCCAGTCAGGACAAATCTCTTACCCGCCAGTCCCACAGTCGCTCAGACCCAACCAAGAAAGCACACAAAAACTTATATTGCTTACAAACTATATGGCCATGGCAGGCCTCTTGTTATCTACCTTTTCTATCTTAAATTAACCCATTTTTGTTAGTCTATACTTTGCCACATGGCTTGTGGCTTACCAGTGTCTTTACATGTTGCTTTTCATGGTGGCGGTAGGTGGTCTCTCCAACCTTCTACTTCCTAGCATTCTCTTCTCTCTTGTCCCGCCTATACTTCCTGCCTGGCCACTGGCCAATCAGAACTTTATTTACACAGAGCAATATCCACAGCAATTAGTCAGGGCCACCTTCTTAAGCATTAAGGAGTTTTCCTCTTATAGCACCTGTGAGGTCAAATAGCTTCTTAGTTAAGGGTAGTATTTTATGGCAACCATACATACTTGATGATAGGTCATCATACTTATGCTTTTTAGGCATGATATGCATGATACCATACCTAATATTTATGTATTCAACTGCCCTGCTGTGTCTGTAACTTTCTATTCCATTGCAGTATTTCATGACCTCTAAATTTACAAACTTTTTGAAACTTCTCCCATGAGTGTCTGCACTTGAGATATCATAGACTGTACCCTCAAGCTGGTAATTAAAAGTACTTATTTAGTGAATATCTAAGCACAAATTGTGCACATTCATATATATAGGAATGCTTTACTTACCCATGGAAAGTCCTTTAAGATTCTAATTAATAAGCATAGTTCTAAAAATTATGTAACTAAATTATGTCAGATATTTTTAGGATAGATTACTGATTCAATGTATAAAAATGTTAGAGTATATTAAAATATATATATTTATATATGCATATATGTGTATGTGTGTGTTGTATTACATGTACCATGTGCCTTTAGCAAGGAATGGAGTTTTACATGTTAGTCCTCCATTGAAAGGTTAAAACCACAAGAAAATAAATACCTCCATATAAAAGAGAATGAAATAACAGAGTCTGAGGCAATACCTTGAAAGTAGATCCTGACAACAGATATATCAATGTGTCACAATAGATGTAAGGAAGAAATATTTACAAGCGCTATAAAATTAAATTTGATTCTACTGATGATTATTCAATGATATGTTAATAAATTTATCAATAAAATAAAATTAAAAGTCTGGTGATAAGTTTCTTTTACAAACACAGGAAAAATGATAGTAGAAATCTGGCATGCATAAATCATTGTTAATATACTTCAAATACAAGATGACTTTGGCAAATTTTCAAGAGAAGAATAGTAAAGGAATGTTTTATTTCATACTCTAAAATAGTTCTGATATTTCCCTAACTAGAATTACAACTGTTCACTAGTGCACTATTCAATCCTGTAACAATATAGCAAGGTCTACTTACTAAAGCATCCACAGGAAAGAGTCAAAGTATTTTATAATGATAAGAAATTTGAGAACCTATGCTTAAAAACAAAATATTATCAAAATTATTTCACAGGCCATTTTCTCTCTTTTGCACTATTCAGATTCATAATGTGGATATAACTTAGGATGTGGAATCAAAAAGAAAGCATGTTTATGCACTGTAACTCCATATTCTAAAGACTTGCAAAAAGATATACCAGTAAGACAGAGACACTGAAAGTATATAAGAGAGAAAAGGTTTATTTAATTTATATCACTATAAAGATTATGGGTAGTATGAGAAGCTATTGGTAATTGATAACTACTTACAAAAGAGGGACATCTCTTTTCTTTAGGGTTGTGAATTCTGAAATGCTATGCAAATTCCAGTAGATTCCCCTATAACCTGTAATACAACCATCACAGAATAGACTCGATGTGTATTAAAATAAAAAAGAAGATATAGAAAGCACAATAAGTTGGGAAGTAAATGATGGAGACAGTAAGTAATGGAACACAAGGAAAAAGGGGTGAGTTGTAGCCATACAGTTTATGTGTGCATATAAATAATAACTGAAATATCCATTAAGGAAGGTGTGCATTATAAATATGTAAGTATTCACTACAGAGCCCATACTTATTTCTCCCTGAGAAGGAAAGTGATGTTGATAACAATCCTGTGAACAGGTACAGAGAAATGGGTTAGAATTACAGGGATAACATCAATTTGGACAAAATATCACCTTCATTTTTTACCAGATATGGAAAAGTGCATGAAATGTCCAGAAAGTCATTATGCAAACACAGAGAAGAAGCATTGCCTACAGAAATCTGTGAGTTTTCTCGACCATAAGGACCCCTTGGGGATGTCTCTCACAATCATAGCTCTCTGCTTCTCTGTACTCACAGCTGTGGTTCTTGCACTATTTGTGAAGCACAGAGACACTCCAATTGTCAAGGCTAATAATAGGACCCTCAGTTACATGTTGCTCATCACACTCACTGTTTCTTTTCTCTGTTCTTTCCTCTTCATTGGCCGTCCCAACACCACAACCTGTATCCTGCAGCAGATCACATTTGGAGGTGCTTTCACTGTGGCTCTGGCCACTGTGTTGGCTAAAGCTATCACTGTGCTTATTGCCTTCAAGGTCACTTTTCCAAGGAAAGTGGTGAGGTGGTTAATAATATCAAAGGCTCCAAACCTTATAATCCCCATATGTACTCTGGTCCACCTTGTCCTCTGTGGAATCTGGCTAGGAACCTCTCCTCCCTTCCTTGACAAAGATGCTCATGCTGAACATGGACATATCATACTTGTATGTAACAAGGGCTCAGATCTTGCCTTCCATGGTATACTTGGATACCTCTGTTCCTTGGCAATTGGAAGTTACATTGTGGCTTTCTTGTCCCGGAATCTGCCAGACACATTCAATGAAGCCAAGTTCCTATCATTTAGCATGCTGGTGTTCTTCTGTGTCTGGGTCACATTCCTCCCTGTCTACCACAGCACCAAGGGGAAGGTCATGGTGGCTATGGAAGTCTTCTCTATCTTGGCTTCTAGTGCAGCCCTCCTTGGTTTCATTTTTGCCCCTAAGTGTTATATAATCTTAGTAAGGCCAGATAAGAACTCAGTTAATCATATCAGGAATAGGCCAAATTCTAGGCAGAATAACCCTCATAAAACAAAGTACAAAATTAAACATAGTTCTTATGATAAGTGATAAATTTCAAAGATGAAGTCCAGTTGATATCTATTGCAAAAGTGTGTTATACCATTATAGTATAGGTTTCATTCACTTGGGCTATTATGTTTTTAATCAATTGTATTATAGATTCTTTATAATGAAGCCAATAGAGTGATGCATGCTTAAAATCCAGATTTTATTTTCATATTAGCAGGACCTCAGTATACATCTGGGCTTTTCTGAAACTTTCTGTGAATATCATGTTATTTTGAACTCAGAGATTTACCTACATCTGCCTCTACTCTTCTGGAATTAAAGATGGCCAATCACAGCACCCTACCATAATCTTCTCTAATATAAACAATTAATATTTATGTTATTGATTTAAATGTTTATGAGAATCATGCATATTCTCATTGCTAGTTGTGTTAATCACATGTTCTTTTAAATTTTGAAAGTGGATTCCAATAAATTTTTGTCTTGTCTTCCAATCTCTGTGACAAAATATGTAGATTATAATTTTGTTTCATATTCAGCTTTCAACATACCAGAGTTGTACAAGGGCATCAATCTGTTTCTTAAGACCCCAAGGCCCTTCAGTAAATTATCATGCTCCATTTGGATTTGAGGGATTATACTGAAGAACACAGGATTTTCAAAATGTGAATGTAAGCTTTTGAGAATATAATACTTCACCAGTCATTACATAATATATTGCATGCTAAGTTATAATGTAGACTTAGTAAGAACTATATTACCCAATGTCAAATGGCAGACACTCAGAGCAAGTACCTAGGTTGAATATCATGGAGCACCACTTCCTTATTTATCCTCTGAGGACATATGTCATATTTTCAATTGTGTTAAGTTGTGATGAATACATCCACTTTCTCTTTAAGTCTAGATATTTACATATTTATCTGAATTCTTCTTTCAATTAAATTGCTTTTCCATGAACTGGTAAGGATTCTTCATCTAAATACATGAATATGTTACAATGTGCACATTTATTATTTTGCATTTCTCCAGAATTCATCACCAGTTTCTAAAAATACATACAATATATTAAATAAAATATTTTCCATTTCCACATCATTAAATAAAATTAAAGTTGTACAAAATTGTTAGACCTTTACTACTGTGGGTTTTATCCTTGTTGTGGTGACTTATTTGTTCTTATGTCAATATATTAGGCTAGGAGGATCACAAAGTGAGTTGTTAGCTGTAATTGAACAGAATTCCTGCTGGCGAAAGGGAAAAACATGCTTAGTTATGGAAACTAAACCAACTACCAAGAGTGAATGAACTTTTGGATCTCAGAGGAGAAACTGCAACTGCCTCTGCACTACAGCAGCATAGCCCCTAAACATTCTAAATAATTGTTTGCATACATACAATTAAGTCTATTCCTCACATCTATTTAAGGACATGTCATATTGAAACAGATTTACACAATGATCAAAAGCCACAGCCAATCAAAATGAAGAATTGTGGATCCCAGTTCCACCTGATATATTTACAATAAATACTATTGCCATTCCTAAGTTTCAGATTTCACTGAGGAAGATGAAATAGAATGTAAGAGCCTGAGGACCAAGTAGTTTGCTTTGCGGTGGTCTTCTAGCAATGTCATAAATTGACCATAACAACACAGAAAGTCTAATAAACATGAATTCCTAATTATGAGCTGATCAAGAACTACAACTTTTTACTTCTGATAGGATTGGCAAAATCTCCTCAACCATGTAAAAAATACATTGTACAAAGTAATACTGACAGATGAAGAAACATTCTACCATGGGCAAGCTAACTAAATGATTTGTAAGACAAAATGGTGTTCATATAATAATTTAGGATTATATATGTACATATAAATATATTGGAATCATATATATTATTTCAATTAAATGCATAGGTTATTTGTGCATATAAATACAAGTTATATGTTATGTATCATTATTTATAAACATGTATACTCCTAAAATCTACTCAAACAAACATATATGTATATATGTAATAACAATTATAAAACAATATAATAAGTTTGAAAGAGAAAAGGAATGGGTAAACAGGAGAATTTATTGGGAGAAAAAAGAACAGAAAAATGATGTAATTTCATTAAAATCTAAAAAATAAAAATGTTTCTATTCATTGGCACTCAAAGTTGATATATGTCATCTATGCTTTTACAGTTGGTCTTCAGATTCCCTTACTAAGTAAGTAATTAGATATGTTATGAAATTACCCTGAAACTTACATCAATCTTATAAAGAGTTGTATGAATAAAAATTCTACTAACATCCTACTGCTTTTTCATAATGAGCATCTATAAAGGAAGTACTTTGCTTGAAGTCAAAAGTAACTTAGAATAACAAAATCCATATTCTCAAGAAGGAAAGTACCATAAAAAGTTTTAAAATGTTTTTGTTGCTAAAAGTCATTCCTAAGGGAAGCCATAAACCACATCTAACCCTTCTTCTAAAGTACCATTAAGAACCACAGGCTCAGTTCCTCTAAAAGCGATGCTGTGTGCCCAGTACATCTACTAGGCTTCATTACAGAATAGAGATGAGGAGCTCTTAACACTAGTGTGGGGACTACAACCCAACTGCCTGCACCTGGAAAGTCTATTTCATGAGGGATTAAGGCTCTTAGACACATAGATGAAAGGTCCTATCTAATTTTCCTCAACACTTTCTCCCCCACTCACCCTTCCTTCTCTCTCTCTACCCATCTTTAGCTTTCTCTCTGTCTTTCTCTGTGTGTGTGTGTGTGTGTGTGTGTGTGTGTCTGTGTCTGTGTCTGTGTCAGTGTTTGTGTCTGTGTGTCTGTGTGTGTGTGTGTGTGTCCATTGCAAGGATACATGCAGACTTGGCAGTTTATAATAGTAAAGTGACTCAGCTTCAGTGATCTTTTGGAAGGGAACACAGAAAATTCCAAGGCAGGTAGTTTATTGACATAGCATTCCTCTTGTTTAAGCTGGTTTTGAGACTAATTAGAGATGTGTAGGTTACCACCAAGATATTTCTGTCACTCTAGTACTCATTGTGTTACTATGACATGCATGTCCTTGATAAGATCCTCAGCCCTATACAAATTACAACAGACAAATGAATTAAGCTGGCATCTAGGAGTTGTTTAAAAAGTGTTTGTTCAGTAACAAACACTTAGTGTAGTAAATATGCATTCTTGTAATGTTACAAGTCCTCAGCATGCTATATTTAGGCATACATATGCCAATCCAAATACACATTTGCATGTGATAACAATTAAATAAGAAGGGTACCTTGAATTTGAAGATCAGAGTGAGATATAAAGGACAATTTAAAGAAAAGTAGAGGGAGAGAGAAATATTATTTTTTATTCTCTTTTTCCTTGTTTCTTTCTTTCTTCTTTATTTTATATCCTGTTTGCAGTTTTCCCTTCCTCATTCCTTACAGTCCTTCCACTCCACCTCACATCTTTTCCCAAGCTTGAATCCATTATAGCTCATTTTCTGTTCAGGAAAGGGCAGATCTCCTATGGATGTCAACAGAACATGGCATATAATGCTACAATAAGTATAAGCACCTCCTCATTTTTTAAGGCTGGGAACGGCAACCCAATATGAGGAGTAATTTCCCAAAAGGCAGTAAAAAAAGACTTTTATTGAAGAAATATTCTAATTCACATACTGCCTCAAAAAATAAACAGTGACAAAAGATGGAGCTGTTTGAGTCAGAGGTTAGTTATTCCAGACAATTGTATGAATGGAATGTTGCATTATCCATTACTGTTAAGCTGAAAATTACATAAGGAGATTGTCTCCCCAAGCTATAGTTTAGCAGGTTACCATTCCCAGTTATGTTCTGAAGGAAGTAGCACAAGGGAGCATGGCAGAAAGGCTCATTCACTTGTTTCAGAATGTTTTCTTTTGTTCTTTCTAACTTCACCTTTATTTAGGTGAGAGGAAATGGAACCTCTCACAGTGTGCAGCTAATAGAGATGCCTGATGGATATCTAATATTTGTTAAGAACATTAAAGCTTTGCTTTGTAGACCAGGCTGGCCTAGAACTCACAGAGATCTACCTGCCTCTGCCTCCTGAGTGCTGGGATTAAAGGCGTGTGCCACCAATGCCCAGCAGTGGCTTTGCTTTGAAAAAGAGTTGGCACCAGCAGTTTTGTTTGGTGTGGTGTGCTGTGATTGTTGCTGCAGGGAGCTGAGTAGAGAGTATGGCTGAGCTGACAAACCATGACATGATTGCACTGACCTATGGTAATGTGCATGTTGCCTTCACTTGGGAAGAGTTGACTTTGCTGGATCCTTCCCAGAAGAATCTCTACAAAGATGCAATGCTGGAGACCTACAGAAACCTTACTATTATTGGATAGAGTTGGGAAGACCATAGTATTGAAGAACATTGTCAAAGCTCCAGAAGACATGAAAGGAATGAAAGAAGCCAAACTGGAGAGAAACCTCCTGTATATACTCAATGTGGTAAAGACTTTGCATATGACTGTCAGTTTCAAAGACATAAAAGATCCCATACAGGAGAGAAATCCTATTAATGTAATGAGTGTGGTAAAGCCTATGCTCATTGCAGTACTCTTCAAATTCATAGAATAACATATACTAGAGAGAAATGCTATGCATGCAATCAATATGGTAAAGCCTTTGCACAATATGGTGCTTTTCATTTGCAAAAAAGAACACATACTGGAGAGAAATTCTGTGAAAGTAATGAATATGGTGAAGCCTTTGCTTATCACAATCATCTTCAATTACATAAAAGAACAGATACTGGAGAGAAACCCTATGAATGTAATGAATGTGATAAAGCCTTTGTACATCCCAATGATCTTCAAGGCATAAAAGTACATACACTGGAGAGAAACCCTACAGATGTATTTAGTGTGGTAAGGCCTTTGCATACCACAGGAATCTCTATGTGCATAAAAGAACACATACTGGAGAGACACCCTATGACTGTAATAAATGTGATAAAGCTTTTGCACATCATAGGCATCTTCAATTACACAAAAGAATGCATACTGGATCAATAACCAATGAATGTAATGAATATGGTAAAGCCTTTGCACATGCCAGTACTCTTCAAAGACATGAAAGAACACATACTGGAGAAAATCCCTATGAATGTAATCAGTATGGTAAAGCCTTTGCACAGTCCAGTCATCTTCAAAGGCATAAAAAAACACATACTAGAGAGAAACTCTTTTGATAAAAGCAATGTGCTAAAGCCTTTGCTCATCACAATAGTCTCCAAAGGCATGAAAAAAACATAAACTGGAAAGAAATCCTACCAATGTAATCTGTGTGGCAAAGCATTTGCAGATCACAGTAATCTTCAAGTGCAAAAAAGAACAAATACTGGAAAGAAATCCAATGAATGTAATCAGTGTGGTAAAGCATAGTCACAAAATAGAGTAACCATATAACTGTAAAATTTGTTGTAAATAATTAGTCTCTTAAATCCTTTGATTATAACAGTAGGCTTTGAACATCTGGAAACACTCATAACAAAAATCTGAATATATATGAATTTATATGATCTTTAGCCAACATAACGTTTGAGGTTGGATGTGTATTCTTCTGTTTCTCTGATCTTTCAGTGTTCACCCCAGTACCTGGCTCTGGGTTTATTTATAGTAATAAGACCTTCAGAAGTTTATCTGCATCTTGTGCCCAACTCATAACATATGAATTCACATAAAAGCTACTTGCCTGTGGACTTGCAGGCCCCAGCCCAGGTCTGAGCTTCATGTGGCCAGTTGTGGTAGTGCATGGTGTTAGGATTTGCTGAAGGAGGTGGAAGTAGGAAGATCCCACGTTTGAGGCCAGCCAGTGAGGCTTGTTGAGGAGAAGCTGTGCCTGGGCCAGGCTACAGATAGCACTGGCCGAACCACAGAAGTGGTGGCTATTGCTTCAAGTTGCCAGCTGCTTCTTTTCATATTGGTGGTGATGGTGATACTGCTACTGGAGAAAAGAGTTTACTGCTGCTTGTTAAGAGAACAATTGCCAGAATCTTCGTGTTATAAGAAAACATTGACAAAGGTCAGTTTGGAGAAGTTTTTTGAGGCAAGATGTGGGGAGAAGTTGCTTTGAAGATATTCCCTTCTAGGGAAGAACATTCATGGTTCCTAGACAAAGACTTTTATTATATTGTGATTGCTCCAAACCACAGAGGAGGCAAAAAATATTCTGCAGGGATCCATGACCATGCCTAATAGCAACCTTGAAATCTTCAAAAGTATGGTGGGATCCCACAATGATGATTCCACATAGACTATGATAAAGCCAACAAGGTGATTATCATCACCAAAACATCTTCTTTGGACTACAAACTGCTCAGGACAATTTTGAGATGGCTAGCTGAGATGATCTAGCACCACAGACTACTGAAACAAGAAATTGAGACAAGCCCCAAACTTTCCCATTATGCATAGACTAGACAAATGATACAGAACTTGACAATTAACTCAAAATTGTATTTTCAGGAATCTGTAAAAATATCTTCACCCCTAGAATGCAGCAAGTGATTTTAAGAAGACAACACCCACATTCCCAAAAGGTAAGGTAGGTGGTTCTTTGGTCATGTAAAGATTTATGGATATTATCATTGTTTATGTTCGTTGGTTACAAGTTGTTAATCTGTTAATGGTCAAAAAACAGTTAAACAAAGGAGATTAGATACAGGGAACTTGTTTTTTAAAAAAAGAAAACATAAAATGGGGATATCAAAAAGTACAGATTATTAAATCTATCCTGAAGAGAAAACAGGGAACATATAGAAATGGTAAGATTAAAAGGTAGATTTTGAATCTACTCTGAAAAGAAAAGAGAATATGGATATGATAAGATAAATCAGTAGATTATTGAATATAATTTATGAAAGGAACTACTTGTTTTACATAGCATAACTAATGAAATATTTGTCTGAATTTGTCAAATATTTTTTTTAATTTTTTTAAAATTGTGTTTGTGTTTTGGTTTTGGTTCCCCTGTCCTCCTCCCTCCCACCCCATCCCCGCCTTCCCCCAGCCACTCCCCTCTGTTCCCATCTCCTCCAGGGCCAGGACTCCCTTGCGGATTCAGCTCCATCTGGTGGATTCAGTGCAGGCAGGTCCCAGTCCCTCCTTCCAGGCTGAGCGGGGGTGTCTCTGTGTGGGCCCGGAGTTCCAGGGGGTCAGCTCATGCACTAGGGACAGGTCCGGGTCCCACTGCCTGGGTGCCTCCCAGACAGTTCAGGCTGTTCAATTGTCTCACTTGTCCAGAGGGCCTGGTCCACTTGGGGGCTCCACAGCTTTTGGTTCGTAGTTCATGTGTTTCCATTAGTTTAGCTGTTTGTCCCTGTTCTTTTTCCAGTCTTGCTCTCAAAAATTCATGCTCTTGAAGTCCCTCCTCTTTCTCAGAATTTGTCAAATATTAATGGATTGTACATTGTTAATGTATATAATGAAGGCTTTCTTCTGAATTTGTCAAATTTTAATGGACTAGAGATTATTAATGTAATTCTTGACCGTGTATGTTGTATATACTTATTGCACTTATTGTATATAGATTGTTTGATTAGTTATAACTTTTTTAGACAATAAACGAGGAATGTGGTGATATTTTTTGTGAACCCTAAGAAAACTTGTCTTGGGTCAAAAAACAGAATAGCCACTTGATTAGACATAGAGGCCAGGCGTTATTGTCACATTCCATTAATCCCAGCATGGGATGCTTGGTAAAGACACATGCCCTCAATCCCAGGAAATGATGGCAGGAAGCAAAATAGTATACAAGGCATATGGACAAGAAAGTAGAGGCTTTTAAAGCTTATAGGCTTTTAAGCAACAGTTCAGCTGAGATCCATTCAGGTCAGGACTCAGAGGTTTTCAGTTTGAGGAAACAAGATCGACTGAGAAGTTGGCAAGGTGAGGTTGGATGTGGATTTTTCTGTTTCTATGATCTTTCAGCATTCACCCCAATACCTGGATTTGTTGTTTTTTTATTAATAAGACCTTTAGAAATTTGTATACAAAGGTTATTTATTCTGTAGGAAAAATTGACTCATGACAATAATCTGTTCAAGAATTATGATGTCCTTTATTTGAATTATACCTGGAAACTTACTTGGACTAAAGGCCTATGAATTTAAATGATAGGGTAAACTCTTAAGTTTCATACTTCTATTTAATCACATGAGATAATGAATCCAGGTATAAAAGTCCATAAATGTGTGATACTGCCTTTTCTGTTGCTTGTAGCTGAAGTTTTCCTGTGTTCCAGCATGCCAGTGGTGAGAACAAATCTCTCTCACCCACCTGACATGCAGCCCCTGGGACCCAAGTAAACACTCAGAGGCTTATGTTAATTAAAACCCCCTATTCACATAAACGATTTGATTAAGACTTTAGACATCACAGTTGTTTCCAGTTTCAAGGAACAAAACTTGTTTCAAATCTTTTTCACTGTACCCTTGAAGTAAGTTCCCTAAAGACTGATGTGAAGACTACATTGTGTCTTCTATGTTGCCACATTTGAGGTAGATATTGAAGTGTGGGATATGTGTTGCAAATCCAATTAATGAAGTTTATTTTGTGGAACTTATATTCCTTCTGTGGTTTTTGTTCATCTTTTTTGCTTTCACTTAGTGAGAATTATTCATCTGCTGCAATGAATAGAATGGGATGGCTATCATCAAAATGTTCCATTTTTGTTTACCTGTCACGCATTATGTGATATTTATTTCAAGTATGGTTGTCTGTAAAAGGGTGGTGGACTTTTGTTCCTGGTTTTATTTTTCATATTTGTTCATAAATTCCCTTAAATGTTTGTTATCCAGCATGATATGTCAGTAATTTGTCTTGAATACATTAGGATTCATGTATAAAAAAAGAACATTAATGCATAGAATTAAAAGTGAGTGAGTGATAAGTTGGGAGATCACTGTTATGAGCACAGTGGACAGGAGCAGAGCCCATCAGAGTCAGCTCAGTTCAACAGTAGGCCTAAGGAAGTAAATCTAGCAAAGATACTTTATGGAGAAAAAGATAAGCACAATGTGATTTCCACTGGAGTTAAACAATTTGTGTATATTGGCATTAGTTACTTCTTATGAGGTTGAAAGAAATTAGCTGAGATGAAGCACTTAAAAGGTATCAACCTCACCTGGTTTAAAATGGTTTTAGAAATTTTATACAATTTTGTGCTGTAAGAAAATAATGGCAGTATCATGCTGATGAGAACTTATGGTATCAAGTCCTCACATGGGAGATGATGAAACAAACACTATATGTTGGAATCAGAAGTGGAGATTACCTTTGAAGTTTGGTGGTTAGAAAAATGTTTTAATTATTAATTTTTAATTTAATTTTACATATCAGCCTTGAGTTCCCCTGTCCTCCTCTCTCCTGCCGAGACCCAGCCAGCACCCCATTCCCCCCATTCCCATCTCCTCCAGGGCAAAGATTCCCTTGGGGATTAAGCTCAACTTGGTTGATTCAGTCCAGGCAGGTTCTGTCCCCTCCTTCCAGGTTGAGCAAAGTGTCTCCAGAAATCCACAATGATACCTCCACTGTAGAGTACTGGCAATGGTTGACAGAAAGAACCAACTGACCTGCTCTGGTGATAGGATGGCCAAACTCCCTAACTGTCATACAAGAACTCTCATCCAATAACTGATGGAAGTGGATGCAGAGATCCTGGGCCAGGTCCCAGGTGGAGCTCCAGGAGTCCAATTATTGATAAAGAGAAGGGATTGTAAGAGCATGAATTGTTGAGACCAAGATTGGAAAAAGCACAGGGACAAATAGCCAAACTAATGGAAACACATGAACTGTGAACCAAAAGCTGTGGAGCCCCCAGCTGGATGAGGCCCTCTGGATAGGAAAGAATAATTTTAACGAATAATTGTAATGATAATCATTTACACTCACTCAAAGGTCTAAACTCTAAAATGTCACATCATCTTCAAAATCCCATAATAAGATTTGGATAATGATGACTAATGTGCAAAAAGAACAGCATAGATCAGGACAGACATTAATCTGGAATCTGAGAGATATTTGTGAATCATCTAGTCTCCAGTTAGGAAACCCCACCTTTCCACATTGCTACAGAACAAGGTGCCACTGTCTTTGCCACTATCCATTCTTATGTACATATTTCTTCAGATTATGTCCCTCCACATGTCATGTCCTCTTGGTGCCCCCTTGAAGGCAATTTCAGTTTACCATACTGTTCCGTTCTGAGTGATTTCTAAAATTTGGTAAAAGCTTCCTGGGTCTGCTCTCTGTGACTTCTCTTATGATTGCCAAATACATCCATGGGGAAATCTGCAGCAATCTGCCACTGCCCAATCTATAGCCTGGAAAACATTACACCATTTTCTGTGTGTTCTTCTTACTGATGCATAGAAGTATTTCCCTGCTTAGGTATTTACTAGAATGTTACTCTCTGATCATCATTTGGTCCTGTTCCACCCATCTCCAAGGACATTGCATTTTCATATTCTTGGAATTTCTAAGTGTGGTAGCCTGTCATCAAGAGATGTTTGTGCTTATTCCTATATAGAATATAAATATTCTATTTGGTAGTGTTCATTTCTGTCCCAGTTACAAATGTTTGGCAGAAACTCAGTTTGCAACTTTGAAATACCCTCACTTCCTTTTTTTAGCCAATAACCTGCTTCTTTATAATTTATTTTAATTACTTTTTTCTCTGTTTTCTTGAATCAGGACAGTGTTCAGCTAGTATTACATGTGTACTCTTTTATAATTTATATTTCCATTTCTTTTTCATTCAGTGTCACTGATTTTCTCATAACAAGGCAGAATGAAGTGAAAATTCTTTTATAATGTAACATGATGGCCACAGGAATCTCCCTCAGTTGAGGTCTTGGCTGTGAAGGTCTATAAAGCAATCTTCCTCTCACAGGTCTTTCATGAGTTTGTAAAAAGACACCTCTTTTCCTAGAAAAGACAATGCATTTCTTCTAAACAAATTCACTATTCTATTTTCATTGATAAATAAGTTGAAAGTGAAGTCACCACTTTTCCTACCTGTACAGATTCAGTTGGCTCTCTCTCTCTTTGGCTATCCCTTAAGTTTGGTCATCTCTACTCAAGGGATATTGCTGATATATAAGAGAAATCAAGACCAAGTTTAAAGCTCGTTCACTGTTTTCCTTCAATGCTTCTTCCCCTAGTAACTATCAAAAACTCTAACTGATTATGTCAACCATGTTCCACTTTTCCCAAAATGTCTCCATCTTATATTCTGAAAATATGGCTAACATCCTCAGACTTATGAGTCACCTCTTCTTATATGTTCTGTTTGGGATTCTACAAAACTATTACTGCTTTCTTACCATGATCTTCTAGATGATCTATGTGGTGCAGAGTCTCTAATAGAAATAGTCATCTTTTTCTTACCATCTCCATCAGGACTACCAAAAACCTATATTCTGTGGTCCCCTCATTTCCTGCTCTTCCCATCTCACTCTTAGAAATTATTCATGAGCAGATATCACTGCACCTCTGAGAACCTTATGCTCTTCTCTAATTGGTATCTATTCTACATTCTTCATAGTCCTATGTCATGTCCACAAGTGCATGTCCACCAGTGACTCAAGGCTCAGTGGAGAACCTGATTCAAAACTAATGTGAACTTCTATGGGCCACTGTTTATGATGAGGGTATCAAGCAAACATGCTCTGGAGTTTAAGAAGCATTTTTGACAATACTTCACATTCATTCACAGACAGAAATAGATCCATATCTCACACCCTTCACAGACACCAGTTCAAAATGAGCCAGAGGTTTCACACAAAACCTAAAACACTGAAACCTTAGGAAGAAAATATAGAAATTACACATGAAATTACAGATGAAGGACGGACTTTATGCAATTCAGCTGCATGGGAATATGTTTCAAGAATCAGCAAATGAGAGTACATGAAATTATTTTCCTCACAGCAAAGGGAAGTATATTTCAGAGAAGAAAACTGGCAGAATGGTCAAAAATCATTGCAAACTACATAATACAAGGTTTAATAAATCATATATGTAAATAAATATGAAAAGAAAAAACTATGAATACAAAATTGCCAGTCAGAAGTCTAAAGAAATGAACAGTTCTGAAAAGAAGGAATACGAAAGACATTAAACATTGCTTATTAATTTTCAGCATACTAATCTATTAGAAAGATTTGAATTAAGATCGTGAAGATTTCCTTTTGCACAGACCCAAATGGTTATAACAAGAAAATCAATGAGAACAAATGGAGAGACGGAGAGAAATTAGGAATGATTATCCACTCTGCATGTGGGTTGTGGGTAGTAATAGGTGCAGTCACTGCAGAAATCTAGGTGGAGGCTTAAATTTTATTAAGAATAAAAACACTGAATCACCAGCTACAGGAATTATATGCACATACCCACAAAACACTTTTGAAAACTTGAGAAATACTTGTTCATTCACATTCATTGCCAGTCTATTTGCAATAACAAGGAACTAGAACCCATTTAGATATCCACCAAAATAAGAGTAGATAATGAAAATATAGTGTAAAAACAAAAATAATTTTCTAAAGTTGGAAAATATAATTTGTGAAATTTGCAAAAGAATAAATGGAATTGGAAAAGTGTACCTCTTTAACTTGAAAAGACATGTTGCATTTATTTAAGTATGTAAAGGTGTCGTGCTGTTTTATGTTGCCTTTCTAAGGTTCCTTATTGATCTAAAAAGAGGCTAAACAGCTAACAGTGAGAGAGGAGGTATAGTCAGGCCTTCTGGGCAGGGACAGTATGTAGGAAGAGGAATTTAGGCTTGAGGATGGAAGAAGAGAGATGCCAGGAAGAAACCAGGGGCAAGACAGACAGACATGGGGGAAGCAGAAAAGTAAGGCATACACAATGAAAGAAAAGTTAAAAGCACTGAACCAAATAAATGGAAATGAGTATAAACTAGTTAAATTCAGTTATAAGTGTTGTTGGTGTAATCCAAAAGTAAAGACAAGAATTCATAATTATTAATAAGACTCTGTGTCTTTATTAGGAAGTGGATTGGAAGCCCATAGAAAATTTCATCTTTATATGGAAATTCAAAATACCCAGGATAGCTAATAAATTCTTATACAATAAAGCAACCTCTGAGGGAATCACATTCCATGACTTCTAGCTCTACTATAGAGCTACAGTAATAAAAACAGCTTGGTACTGGCATAAAAACCGACATGTGGACCAATGGAATTGAAGCCCTGACATTAATCTGCACACCTATGAACATAAGATATTTGACATAGAAGCCAAAACTGTAAAGTGGAAAAAAGAAAGCACCTTCAACAAATGGTGCTAGCATAACTGGATGTCAACATATAGATGACTGAAAATAGATCCATATCTGTCACCTGTGCACAAAACTTAAGTCCAAGTGGATCAAAGACCTCAACATGAATCCAGTTACTGTGAACCTGATAAAAGAGAAAGTAAGAAGTAGTCTTGAATGAATTGGCACCAGAGATCACTTCCTATATATAACACTAGAAGAACAGACACTGAAAGCAACAATTATTAAATGGGACCTCTTGAAACTGAGAAGCTTGTGTAGGGCAAAGTACATAGTCAATAAGACAAAACAATAGCTTACAGAATGAAAAAATTTCTTCACCAACCCCACATCTGGCAGAGGGCTGTTTTCCAGAATATATAAAGAACTAAAAGAAACTATGAAGACATCAAAATGCCTAAGAGTCCAATTTAAAAAATGGGCTACAGAGCTAAACAGAGAATTCTCAATAGAAGAAGCTAAAATGGATGATAGACATTTATGAAATTTGTCAACATCCTTAGTCATTAGAGAAATGCAAATCAAAATGACTCTGATATACCATCTTGGTACATGTTAGAATGACTAAGATCAAAAACACTGAAGCCAGCATATGCTGGAGGGGAGGTGGAGCAAGGGGAACACTCCTACACTGCTGGTGGGAATGCAAACTTGAACAGCCAATCTGGAAATCTGTATGGCAGTTTCTCAGAAAATTGGGAATCAACCTCCCTCAAGACCCAGCTATACCACTCATGGGCATATAGCCTAGTAGTGCTCAATCATACCACAAGGACACATGTTCAACTATGTTCATGGAAGCATTATTTGCAATAGCCAGAACCTGGAAACAACCTAGATGCCCCTCAACTGAGGGATGGATAAAGAAACTGTGGTACAAATGCACAATGGAGTCACTACTCTGCAGAGGAAAGCAACAGCATCATGAGGTTTGCAGGCAAATGGATGGTACTAGAAAATATCATTGTGAGTGAGGTAGACAAGACTCAGAAGGAAAACACATGGTATGTACTCACTCATAAGTGGATACTAGATATAAAACAAATGATAACCAGAGTACAACTGATAGCTCCAGGGAGGTTAGCTAGTAAGGAGGACCCTAGGAAGCATGCATAGATTAGCCAGTGATGGAAAAATGGGTGAGATCAACATGAACAAACTAGGGGTAAAGGGTGGGGGAAATAAAGGGCCAGGGATGGGGGATGAGACCTTAGGGGAGCAGGAGGTTTGAGCTTGAATGGGAATAGTGTGGGAGAGCAAGATAAAAAAGTTAACATGATAAATGAAGATACCATGGGAATAGGGAGAAACAGAGCGCTAGGGAGGTTCCCAGGAATCTACAAGGATGACTCCACCATAATCTTCTGGCAATAGTTGAGAGGGTACCTGGGCTGACCTACTCTGATGACCCTAACTGTCATCATAGAACCCCTCATCCAGGGACTGATGGAAACAGATGCAAAGGTCCATGGCTGGGTCCTAGGCAGAGCTCCAGGAGTCCAATTGATGAGAGAGAAGAGGGAATCTATCAGCAAAGAATATTGAAACCATGACTGGAAAAACTGCAGAGACAACAAGCCAAACTAGTGGAAACACATGACCTGTGAAGCAATAGCTGAGGAGCCCCTATGGTACTGTACTAGGTAGGCCCTTTAAGATAAGATAAGATAAGATAAGGAAGACAGTGTTTCACTTGAACTGTATAGGGGGCCCCCAGGCAGTGGGATTGGACCTGTCACTAATGCAGGAGCTGGCTTTTTGGAACCGAGTGCCTATGCTGAGACACTTTGCTCAACCTTGGTGCAGGGAGGAAGGGCTTGGAAGTGCCTCAACTAAATGTGTCAGGTTCTGATGACTCATCATGGGAGACCTTGCCTTGGATGAAGTGAAAATGGGTGGTTGGTTGTGGGGGAAGGCTGGGGGGTGCAAGAATAGTGAGGACAGTGGAATATGTGGTTGGTATATAAAATGAATAGAAAATCATCTAATAAAAAAATTATTTAAAAAAAGAAAGAAAATTTCAGCTACAAATGGCATCCAATGTGGTGCATGAATTCTCACATAGGGTGTGAAAAACAGAGACAGAAACAGGGATCCTTTAAGAGGCACTGCTGTGTAGCAGAGCACTTGAGCACCCAGTATGCTAAGTAGAAACAGCAATCACAGTATAAATAACTGCCCTAGTATGGGCACTAGCTTCCTAGAACTAAGTCAATAAAATGCAACTCTTAGTTAAATGCAGCTCACAGTTAAATGCAGTTCTCAGCCATATCCACAGTTTTAGGACTCACCTCTCAAAAAACCAAGGCAGGGATGGTATCAACTGTCTGAACCTCAAGGCAGAGGGCCTAGCTGCTACCTGGCTGTTTATTGTTTGGCTCACAATGTCAGAATGCCACAGGTGAACCAAAAAATAGCCCCAGTTTAAAAAAAAAAAAAACAACATTACAGATGTGCAGAAGTGCCTAAGAAGGAAAAGAAAATGGACATAGTCATAGGAAAAAGCAAATAGTTTAAAAATAACTAACTAAAATCTTTAAAGAAAGAGTAAAGTAAAATAAGGAGAATAGGGCATGTAAAGCTTGGAAACAAACATGGAGTCTGTGCCTTTCATGGTGTTTTTTACTGTCTTCAAAGTTTTTGCATGTTGATGAACAATAGGCAGCTGCTGAGAGACATGTGATTCTAAAAGGAACTGGTGAATTAAAGTATCTTAGATGCTTAAGGGATGTCTTAATTTAAAATGGAATACAGAGAGCCATGCCGGGAGGACCTGCCCAACTTGGGCACAGTTTCAGGCCATTCGTCAGGCTCTACAGGAAGGCTCCCCTTTTCCAAGACTGCAGGCAGACCCTGCAGTCTCAACCCTGCCCACACACGTATTTGCCTTAGAACCCAGCCACTTCCTGAGACTCAGAGACCAGCACCCAGCTCCCATCCACCCTGAACTCCCATCTGGACCAGAGGGCACCACCACCCCCGCCCCCGCTACCAACTGCCCCAGAACTCCCATCTAGACCAGAGCTTCCATCCCATCATGGAACTCCCATCTGGACAAGATAAGGAGATCCCAGGGACTTCCTGAGACTCAGAGTCCAGCCCCCTAGCTCCTGTCTGACCAGCACTCTCATCTGGACCAGAGCTCCCATCCGGCCAAGAGCTCCATCTGGACCACAGAGAGGCTCCCTAAATCTGTCAGCTCTGTCTGAACCAAGTACACTGATAAGACCAAGAATGAACCCAAGAGGAGATGGGCAGATGTCAAGCCAGAAGTACATACAACAAAATAAAGAGCCATACAGCATCACCAGAACCTAGCCCTCCTCCAACAGCTAGACCTGAACATCACAGAATGGAAGAAGAAGAAGAAAACAACCTTATAAGTTACATCATGAAGAGGCTAAAGCCTTATATAGAAGAAATCAAAAATGAAGTGGAGGAACAGACAAACAAAAAATGGGAAGAACACTATAAAAAATAAAAAAAAAACTAGAGGAAAGGACAATTGAAGCAGAAGAAAACAATAAGTCCCTGAATGAAAATCATGAAAAAGCAAGGGAGACAATCCAAGACCTGAAGAGGGAAATAGAAAACATGAAGAAGACAATAGCAGAAGGAATGTTGGAAATAGAAAATCTGAGTAAACATACAGGAACTTCAGATGCAAGTATAATCAACAGAACGCAAGAAATGGAAGAGAGGATCTCTGGTGTTGAAGATATAGTGTAAAAGAAATAAATTAATCAGTCAAAGAAAACACTAAAACCAACAAAATCATGACCCAAAATATACAAGAAATTTAGGACACCATGAGAAGACCAAACCTACAAATAATAGAGATGGAGGGAGGAGGAGAAGAATAACAACTCAAAGGCACAGAAAATATATTTAACAAGATCAGAGAAAAAACTTTCCCACCTTAAAGAAAGAAATGACTATGAAGATACAAGAAGGCTAAAGAACACCAAACTAGACTAGACCCACAAAAAAAGTCCCCTCGCCACATAATAATTAAACAACTAAATGTACAGAATAAAGAAACAATATTAAGGGCAGCAAAGTAAAAAGGCCAAGGGACTTATAAAGGCAAACCCATCAGAAAAGCACCTGATTTCTCAACGGAGACTTTGTAAGTCAGAAGGACCTGGACAGACACAATGCAGACACTGAGAGACAATGGATGCCAGCCTAGACTAATATAACCAGCAAAACTTTCAGTCATTATAGATGGAGTGAACAAGACCATCCAAGACAAAACCAGATTTAAACAATACTTATCCACAAACCCAGCCCTACAGAAAGCACTAGAAGGAAAATTCCAACCTAAGGAAGGCAGATACACCCATGAAAACACAGGCAATAGATAACACCACAGCAGTAAACCCCAAAGAAGAGAAGTACACACACACTACCACCAAAAAATAAAAATAATAACAAGAATGAACAATCACTGGTCATTAATATCCCTTAATATCAATGGACTTAATTCAACTATAAAAAGACAAAGACTGACAGAGTGGATACGAAAACAGGACCCATCTTTCTGCTGCATACAAGAAACACACCTCAAATTCAAAGATAGACACCTCCTAAGAATAAAAGGCTGGGAAGAGACTTTCCAATCAAATGGTCTTAAAAAGCAAGCTGGTATAGCCATCCTAATATCCAGCAAAATAGACTTCAAACTAAAATTAATCAAAAGAGATGATGAAGGACATTACAGACTCATCACAAGAAAGATCCACCAAGATGAAGTCTCAATTCTGAACATTTATGCCCCAAACACAAGGGTACCTACATATGTAAAAGAAATCTTACTAAAGCTTGAAAAACATATAAAACCCCACACATTACTAGTGGGGGACCTAAATATCCCACTTTCACCTCTGGACAGATCTGCCAAATTGACACTTAACAGAGAAATAATGGTCTTAACTGATGTTATGGTTCAAATGGACTTAATCGATATCTACAGAACATTCCACCGGAACAAAAAAGAATATACCTTCTTCTCAGAACTGCATGGAACCTTCTCTAAAATCGAACACATACTTAGCCACAAAGCAAACCTCAACAGATACTCAAAAATTGGAATAACCTCCTGTGTTTGATCAGACCACCATGGTTTAAAGTTAGATTTCATCAACCACAACAACAAAAAAATCCTACAGAAATCCTCCTATCTCATGGAAACTGAATAATGCTCAACTGATTCACCAATTGGTTAAGGAAGAAAGAAAGAATGAAATAAAGAAAGAAAGAAAGAAAAGAAAGAAAGGAAGGAAGGAAGGAAGGAAGGAAGGAAGGAAGGAAGGAAGGAAGGAAGGTAGGGGAAGGGAAGGGAAGGAAAGAAAGAAAGAAAGAAAGAAAGAAAGAAAGAAAGAAAGAAAGAAAGAAAGAAAGGAAGGAAGGAAGAAAGAAAGAAAGAAAGAATTAAAGACTTCCTGGAGATCAATGAAAATGAATACACCATATACCCAAACTTATGGGATACTACAAAAGCAATGCTAAGAGGGAAATTCATAGCTCTAAATGCCCACATAAAAAAGCTGGAGAAATCTCACACTAGTGCCTTGACAGCACACCTGAAAACCCTTGAACAGGAAGAAGCAAAGTCTCCCAGGAGGAAGAGACACCAGGAAATTATCAAATTGAGAGCTGAAATCAATAAAATACAAATAAAGAGAACAATACAAAGGATTAATGAAACAAAGAGTTGGTTCTTTGAGATCAACAAGATAGACAAGTCCTTATCCAAACTAACCAAAAGACACAGAGAGAGAGAGCATCCAAACTAACAAAATCAGAAATGAAAAGGGGTACATAGCAACAGACAATGAGGAAATCCAGAGAATCATCAGTCCATACTTCAAAAAACTCTACTCCACAAAACTGGAAAATCTAAAAGAAATGGATAATCTTGTGGATAGGTACCACATTCATAAGTTAAATCAAGACCAGATAAACCATTTAAATAGTCCAATAACCCTAAGGAAATAGAATCAGTCATTAAAAGTCACCCAACAAAAAAAACCCCAAGGACTACATGGTTTCAGTGCACAATTCTACCAGATCTTCAAAGAAGACTTAATACCAATACTCTTTAAATTGTTCCACACAATAGAAGCAGAAGGAATATTACCAAACTCCTTCTATGAGGCTATAATTACCATGATTCCTAAACCAAACAAAGATGCAACAAAGAAAGAGAACTACAGACTTATCCCCCTCATGAACATTGATTCAAAAATACTCAATAAAATTCTGGCAAACAGATTCCAAGAACACATCAAAACAATTATCCACCATAATTATATAGGCTTCATCCCAGGGATGCAAGGGTGGTTCAACATACAAAAGTCCATCAATGTAATATGCCATATAAATAAACTCAAAGAAAAAAAACACATGATCATCTCACTAGATGTAGAAAAGGCATTTGACAAAATCCAACACCCCTTCATGATAAAGGACTTGGAACAATCAGGAACACAGGGAACATACCTAAACATCATAAAGGCAATCTACAGCAAGCCAACAGCCAACATCAAATTAAATGGAGAGAAACTCAAAGCAATACCACTAAAATCAGGAACAAGGCAAGGATGTCCCCTCTCCCTATACTTATTCAATATAGTACTTGAAGTTCTAGCCAGAGAAATAAGACAACATAAGGAGATTAAGGGGATATAAATTAGAAAGGAAGAAGTCAAGCTTTCCATATTTGCAGATGACATGATAGTATACATGAGTGACCACAAAATTCAACCAAGGAACTGATACAGCTAATAAAAACCTTCAGCAACATTGCAGGATACAAAATCATCTCAAAAAATCAGTAGCCCTCATATATACAATACACAAACAGACTGAGAAGGAAATCAGAGATACGTCACCATTTACAATAGCCAAAAATGATACAAAATACCTTGGGCTTACTCTAACTAAGCATGTGAACGACCTATATGACAAGAACTTTAAGTCCCTGAAAAAAGAAATTGAAGAAGATGTCAGAAAATGGAAAGATCTCCCATGCTCATGGATAGGTAGTATTAACATAGTAAAAATGGCAATCTTACCAAAAGCAATCTACAGATTCAACACAATCCCCATCAAATTACCAACACAATTCTTCACAGATCTGGAAAGAATAATACTCAACTTCATATGGAAAAACAAAAATCCCAGGATAGCCAAAAGAATCTTGTACAATAAAACAACATTGGAGGCTTCAGAATCCCCGACCTCAAGCTCTACTATAGAGCTACAGTAATAAAAAACAGCTTGGTACTGGCATAAAAACTGACATGTAGACCAATGGAATGAAATTGAAAACCCTGACATTAACCTGCACACCTATGAACATACAATTTTTGACAAAGAAGCCAAAAATGTACAATGGAAAAAAGAAAGCATTTTCAACAAATGATGCTGGCATAACTGGATGTCAATGTGTAGAAGGCTGCAAATAGATCCATATCTGTCACCTTGCACAAAACTTAAGTCCAAGTGGATCAAAGACCTCAACATAAATCCAGTTACTCTGAACCTGATAGAAGAGAAAGTAGGAAATACTCTTGAACACATTGGCACCAGAGATCACTTTCTAAATATAACACCAGTAGCACAGACACTGAGAGAAACAATCAATCAATGGGACCTGTTGTAACTGAGAAGCTTTTGTAGAGCAAAGGACATGGTCAACAAGACAAAGTGACAGCCTACAGATTGGGAAAAGGTCTTCACCAACCCCACATCTGACATAGGGCTGATATCCAGAATATATAAAGAACTCAAGATATGAGACGTCAAAATGCCCAACAGTCCAATTAAGAAATGGGCCTATGGAACTAAACAGAGAATTCTCAACAGAGGAAGTTCAAATGGCTGAAAGACATTTACGGAATTGCTCAACATCCCTAATTATCCAGGAAATGCAAATCAAAATGACTCTGAGATACCACCTTACACCTGTCAGAGTGGCTAAGATCAAAAACAAGACACTAGTGGAATTCATCTTGGGCCTCTGAGGGAGTTGAATATTTGTTAGTTATACATATAGTTATAGTTTTCCTTGTTAAGAATTTCAGAAAAGAAACTCACTCAAGAGGTATAAGTGTATAAATATTAAAGGCATTATAAGACAGTTCTGTTAGTAATATAAATTAGGATAGAAAGTGAATCAGGTACATTTTGGACTTACCAAAATAGGATCGATAATGGAATTATTTTCTCTGAATTTGTCAAATGCAAATAGACTAGACATTGTTTAGGTATTTATTGCTTGTATATACAGTATATACAATATAGTTATTGTACCTTTGTATATAGTTTTTCTTATATGAGTTATAACTTTTTTTCTTTTTTCTTTTCATTAAAATAGAAAAGGGGAAATATGGTGATATTTTATTTGTACTGAAATGTCATTTTGTTTGTATGTTAACAAATAAAGTTGCCTGGGGGGTCAGAGCTAATAGCAAGCCATAGCAGAAGCCGGGTGGTAGTGACTCACACCTTTAATCCCGATCACATGACAGACAGATCTCTGTGTCTCTGCCAGCATGGAGACACACACCTTTAATCTCAATACTAACTGTAGAAGACCTTGAGGTCTATATAGACAGGCAGTGGTGAGGAGATCATGTGGTTGGGTTTACAACCAATGAGAAGGCAGAACAGAAAGTCAATACAAAGACAGATACACAGGAAGTAAGTCTCTTGCTGAGGGGAAGGACAGCAGTGGCAGTAAAGGGTAAGAATGGGATTTTAGCTCTTAGCTATTGCTCTGACCTCTTGGGATTTTAACTCTGCATTTGGCTCTGTGTTTCTTATTTAATAAGACTGATACATCTCCAAAGCATCATCTTTTTTTTTTTTTTGAGACAGGGTTTCTCTGTGTATCTTTAGATCCTGTCCTGGACCTCACTCTGTAGAACAGACTGGCCTTGAACTCACAGAAATCCACCTGCCTGTGCCTCCCAAGTGCTGCACAACCACTCCCCTGCTCATAAGCAACATTTTAACTCAACTGTGTATAGAAGTTTCCCCAGACAATGGTAATATTAGGACTGAAAGAGAACCTCAATTTTTTTCTATGCAAACCTCTTTTCTAACTACACAGAGTGGGCATAGATGTGTCTGTTGGCAGCATCTGACTCCTGAATGTCTCCCAAGCCATTATCATAAAACCCAGTAATGTCAATAGAGTTTATATAAAGCCAAAGTTCACAGTAACATTGTCACAGTAGAATATTGGGAATCAATCTACCTCAAGATCCAGCAGTACCACTCTTGGGCATATGCTCAAAGTATGCTCAATTATGCCCAAAGACACTTACTCAACTATTTTTGTAGGTGCTTCATTTGTTATTTTGTAATTTATCTCAGATACTCATTCACAATAACTTTGTCATATGAGCTATTAGCCCTAGGAGGCTTTTTAAGCAATATGTGATTCAAAATTTGATTTGTGTATATTCCCTGAAAATTATACTGGGTTATGTAAGGATATTTTAATACAGGTATTTATGTTAATGAACACATGACTTGCATGCTCCCAAACTTCCTCCACTCCCTTTCCTATCCCATTAGTTCCTTTTTTTCCCTAAGGACTGTTCCCATTACTTTATGCTGTCTCTATATGTAAGTGTGTGTATAATTTTATCTAAATGTATGAATTTAAGAAGAAAACATGAGAATTAACCTGTAATATGTATCTTTTGGTGCATTTATTTTCATAAATATTATTCTCTTCATTTACATTCATTTTTCTGCAAATGACAATGTTATTCTCCTTTATTAATGAAAATCACTTACTGTGTGTGTGTGTGTGAATCATATTATCTCGACTCATTCCTGTCTTTATATACATCTAAGTTGTTTTCATCACTTGGATATCAGAAAATCTTTAGTAAACATTGGTGTACAAGCATCTCTGTGTTATATTGACTTGGAGTATATTGGGTGAATACTTTGGAAAATAAAGAAGTGTCATGTGGTAGACATTTTGAGTTTTTTTTTTAAGATTTCCCACTTTCTTGTATAATATTAGTGGGACCAGCCTTAATATTATACATCCCAGGGGCTCAGGAGAGAGAACTACTAATGACAGGGAATATTTTCGGGAAAAAGAATCTCAACACACCATGCTCTATAAGCCACTTGCTTTAAGTCTTCTGGCATAACATTCTTTATACACAGCTTCAGTTCTGTTCTCGTGTCTAGCTCCTTTCTTGCCTGATTTCTCTCTATATTTATTTATTGTTCCCTCTAAGTTCTATCTTAATTATCTCATCTTAATTCTGCCTCATCTAGGTCCTTTTCAGCTTGTTCTTACCCAGCTAGTACTTCCCCATCTGGCTCTTCCTCAGCTTCCATCTCATTCCTCTAGCACTCTCTTCTAGTCCTTCAATCCTAGTTCTTCCCCATTTCAGTTTGTTCCTTCCAGGTTCTGACCCATCTAGTTCTTCAATTCTCTTTCTCTTCTCCATCCTCCTGTGCCCTGGGAGTCCGGTATATATATACACTTACAAGCAGTACTCCCATAGCTGTGCAAAGCCAGGCTACTAGGGTCAAACAGAGGGGTGATTAAGAATCACAGAGAGGCAGTAACCAGTAATTACTATTTGAAACCCCAAAGGGAAGTGACCAATGGGGAAATGAATTAACTAAGGGCTAAATTCAGGTAATATCTAAAAAGATGGTTCTTGTGTGCTCAACTATACTCTTAAACATAATTAATAGAAAATGCTTTAAAAAAAATCTTTAAGTTGCTAGGTAAATAGGAGAAAATAAAACTGCCTTTTTTTCCTGTGGCTCCTATCTGTCTGAGCTTACTGCTGTTTTTCTGAAGGTTGGGAGAAAGTGTGCTCTGTCAATAGAAAACCTGTGTACAGCTAGATGCCTCTGGTGATAGTTAAAGGGAGATCTGGAACTGTAGGTAAGATTTGGGAAAGGAGGAATTTAAGCTTAATTGGCACATCCACCAGGCCTTCTCAAACAGGTAGCCTGGATGCTTAAGTCTGTTCTTAGAGAGTACAGAGGTATCTTTAATAAGGTCCTTTCCTCCTTCTGGGGATGGACCTGGACAGATGCTGCCAATGATAATAATTACAGGGAGGCTTGAACTGGGGTTCTGATTGAGCATAGCTGTCAGCACAGAAAGTTATCTAAATATTCCTAGAAGTGGTTAGGTGAGGAGTTAGAGGACTATAAAGTTAGTAAGGCTGTAAGAAAAGAGGGGCTGAGCTAAATTGTGTAAAGCTATTATTTAATGTCTATCTGATCTAGGCAGTGTCTTCTTGCGGAATTTACCTTAAATTAGGAGGAGGCTTTCATGTGGACTATTATTACTGCTAGTCCTTGAAAGTGGTTGAGGAAGATATCTTATTCCAGTGAAAGCCTTTCCTGGGGCTGTTCTCCAAATACCTGGAATGTGTATGTCCAGAGAATGATCAGTCCAGTCCACACTGTTAGCCCTCTTAGGGAAAAATCCATTGGGAAAACTATGAAGGCACACATGATCTTCATAACAGAATACAGCTAATATATAACAAGCCAAATAACACCAAAAGGCACTTGGAATTTGGCGTTCTTTGGAGGAATTCCCTGATCCCTCCAGGTAGTGACTTTGCCATAACCAGCTGCGTTTTTATGATATATTCTCGTGTCCTGAAGCACCACTTAAATCCATAATAGATTAAATATTTGATATTACCTCCAGAAATGTGTAAGGTTTCTGTTCTGCTCATTTTCTCTCCAGCTTTACTTGCATTTTTCTCCTCTTAACTATGTACACTTGAACATGGGAGGAGGGAAAATATACTTTTGTTCTAATTTGCATTTCTCTGGTGGATTGTAAGGTTGAACAATTTTTCATATGTACACTGGCCACTGGTAGACTGAAAATATCATATTTTATTATGATGTTTACTGTTAGGATTTATTGATTTCCTATATTTTCTAGATATTAATACTCTTAGTTGTGTAGCTAGCAAACATTTTGACATTTTACACCCTACCTCTTTAATTTACTGTGTGTTTTCCTTTATTTTCAAGATTTTATTATTTACTGTTACGTCAGTAATTTGACAGTTTCATGTATGTACATAATTCATTCTGTTCACTCCCTCCATCCCTTCTTATTGCCCTCTCATCCTTGTTAACCCTCCTCCTCCACATCGTTTCTTTTCTCAGGTTCATGACTTTTGGTTTTGTTCTGTGATCTGTTTAGGTTAGCCAATGCCTTCAGTGTATAGATTGGAACTGTCCTTTTTATCTAAATGAGTCAACAATTTTTAGACAATTAAAGACACTGATGTACCCTCTTCCTAACTTATCAATACTAAAGATTTCAGCAGTAAGCCATAGTTCTTCTTAGTTCTTCCTTCACTCTTGCCTTGATGTTGGCCCATTCTTGTGCAGACTAAGTCCAATCCTCTACAGAGTTTGAAATGATCATGACTCTGGAGCTGTGTATTATGCATAAGATGGAATAGTGCAGATTTTATCTCTATCTTCTCTTAACTTCTGAATCTTACATTATTTATGTCATCTCCTCTCAAATGCTTACTTTGCTTTGGATGGTAAGGTATGCATGTCTTGCTAAAGAATAAGCACTAGCTCTAATTTATTCTCAGCTCCTCATGGGGCCATTTTTCTATGGCTTCATTGTAGCTCACTGAAAAAGACCCTTCTCTGATTATGTCTTAGCATTTAATTATCTTCTGAAGTTAGCACATATTTTAGAATGTGGTTCTGTGATGTGTCACTTTACCAAAGCAGTAGAATTAATTCCCCATCATGTCCTATGACTTCTGTTACCAAGTACTTTTGAGATGACCTACAGTAATGCATACTGGTTCCCTTCTGTGTGGCTGCCTCACATCCAATCAAAGAGTGGTTGGTTGTGCCCAAACCCTTCTGCCATTATTGTACAAATGGGAATAGCTTACTTGTGAGGTAGATATCATAGTTTTTTTTTTTTTTTTAAGAGCTGAGGACCAAACCCAGGGCCATGCACTTGCTAGGCAAGCTCTCTACCATTGAGCTAAATCCCCAACCTGATATCATAGTTTTTAAAGTTCATAACTGAGTAAAAGCATGGATAACTTTTCCACTCAGCAAATTGCATAAAATCTTCTAGCACCATGAATTCCATGCTGTAGGAAGGGGTATTCCAGACCAATCCCATCTTAATTTTCCTATCACAAAAATCACAGTATGTGGTGTCTATAGCAATTATCATGTAATTCTCATGGTATATATGAATGGTTTTATTAAATAAGAAACATGGAGCCAATTGCAGAGTTAAAAGCCAAGAGCAATAGTTAAGAGCTGAGACTTAAAACCTTACCCTTCCTGCCGCTGCTGTCCTTCCTCTCTGCAAGACACCTACTTCTGTGTGTTTTTCCTTTTCATAGACTTTCTGTTCTGCCTTCTCATTGGTTGTAAACACAACTACATGACCTCCTTGTCACTGCCTGTCTATACGGACCTCCAGGTATTCTATTGGTAGTATTGAGATTAAAGGCATGTGTCTCCATGCTGGCTGTGTTCTTGAACACACAGAGATCTGCCTAGCTCTGGCTTCCAAGTGCTGGGATTAAAGGTGTGCACCACCACCGCCCAGCTTCTGCTATGGCTTGCTCTGACCCCAAGGCAACTTTATTAACATACAAATAAAATCACATTTTAGTACAAATAAAATATCACCATATCATGTTCCAACAGGAGTAACGGCAATGTTGTATTGATGGGGTACCTAAGGCCTTCCTGACAAAGAATGCAGAATTTTCTAAATCTTAGCCAAGGGGTTCTAATAAGGACACTCTTCACTGTTGATTTTCATTGCTGATGACAAATCTTGTAATCAACCCTTATGACAGATTTGAATATACCATATAACCATGAAAACATATGGATAGTTGTCCACTGCTCAAATCATTTCTATAAAGATGCCTGACCAGTTTTTTTTGTTCATTATTATGTGTTTTAAATTTTATACATCAGCCATGGGTTCCAATGTCCTCCCCCCTCCTGCCCCCACACTCACCTTCCCTCCAGCACCTCCCCTCCTTTCCCATGTCCTCCAGGATCAAGGCACCCCAGGGGATTCATTTAAACCTGGCGGATTCAGTACAGGCAGGTCCTGTCACCTCCTTCCAGACTGAGCAAAGTGTCCCTGTATAAGCCCAAGGTTTCAAACAGCCAGCTCATGCACTAAGGACAGATCCTGGTCCCACAGCCTGGATGCCTCCCAAGCAGATCAAGCTATTCAATTGTCTCACTTATCCAGAGGGCCTGATACAGCTGGGGGCTCCACAGCCTTTGGTTCATAATTCATGTGCTTCCATTCGTTTGGCTATTTCTCCCAGTGCTTTTTACAATCTTGGGTTCAACAATTCACACTCTTGCGTACCCTCCTCTTTCTTGACAGTTGGACACCTGGGCCTGGCTGAGGATCTCTGCATCCACTTCCATCAGTTATTGGATGATAGTTCCAAGATGACTGTTAGGGTATTTAGCCATCTGATCACCAGACTAGGTCAGATCAGGCTTTCTCTGGACCATTGCCAGCAGTCTACAGAGGATGTATCATTGTAGTTTTTTGGGGACCTCCCAAGCACTCTGCCTATGCCTGTTCTCATGTGGTCTTCATTTATCATCGTCTGTTATTTCTCGTTCTCCCTTTCTGTTCTTGATCCAGCTGGGATCTCCTGCTCCCCTAAGCTTTCTTTCCCGTGATCTTTGCCCTTCATTTTTCCCACTGTCATCCAGGTTGTTCATGTAGATCTCATCCATTTCTCTGTCATTGGGTGATCCTTGGGTCTTTCCTAGGGTCCCATTTTCTAGGTAGCCTCCCTGGAGTTGTGTAGCAGTCTAGTCATCTTTGTTTTACATCTATTATCCTCCTATGAGTGAGTACATACCGTGTTTGTCCTTCCGAGAATGGGTTACCTCACTCAGGTGATTTTTTTTCTAGATCCATCCATTTGCCTGCAAACCTCATGATGTCATTGTTTTTCTCTGCTGAGTAGTACTCCATTGTGTATATGTACCATATTTTCTTTATCCATTCTTCAGTTGAAGGGCATCTAAGTTGTTTTCAGGTTCTGGATATTACAAACAAAGCTGATATGAACATAACTGAGCAAATGCCCTTGATTGAGCATTCCTTGGGTATATGCCCAAGAGTGCTATAGCAGGGTCTTGGGGGAGATGGATCCCCAATTTTCTCAGGAAGCACCATATTGATTTCCAAAGTGGCTGTATAAGCTGGCATTCCCACCAGCAGTGGAGGAGACTTGCCCTTGCTCCACATCCTCTCCAGCATAAGCTGTCTTCTGTGCTTTTCATCTTAGCCATTCTGATAGGTGTAAGGTGGTATCTCAGAGTCATTTTGATTTGCATTTCCTGGATAATTAGGGATGTTGAGCAATTCCTTAAATATCTTTCAGCCATTTGAACTTCCTCTCTGGAAAATTCTCTGTTTAGTTCTACAACCCATTTCTTAATTGGACTATTGAGCATTTTGATGTCTAATTTCTTGAGTTATTTATATATTCTGGATATCAGCCCTCTGTCAGATGTGGGGTTGGTGAAGACCTTTTCCCATTCTGTAGGCTGTCACTTTGTCTTGTTGACTGTGTCCTTTGCTCTACAAAAGGTTCTCAGTTTCAAGAGGTCCCATTGATTGATTGTTTCTCTCAGTGTCTGTGCTACTGGTGTTATATTTAGAAAGTGATCTCTGGTGCCAATGCATTGAAGAGTACTTCCTACTTTCTCTTCTATCAGGTTCAGTGTAGCTGGATTTATGTTGAGGTCTTTGATCCACTTGGATTTAAGTTTTGTGCACGGTGACAGATATGGATCTATTTGCAGCCTTCTACACATTGTCACCCAGTTATGCCAGCACTATTTGTTGAAGATGCTTTCTTTTTTCCAGTGTACATTTTTGGCTTTTTTGTCAAAAATTATATGTTCATAGGTGTGCGGGTTAATATCAGGGTCTCCAATTCAATTCCATTGGTCCACATGTCGGTTTTTATGCCCATACCAAGCTGTTTTTATTACAGTAGCTCTATAGTAGAGCTTGAGGTCGGGGATCGTGATGCCTCCAGAGGTTGTTTTGTTGTACAGGATTCTTTTGGCTATCCTGGGATTTTTGTTTTTCCATATGAAGTTGAGTATTATTCTGTCCAGATCTGTGAAGAATTGTGTTGGTAATTTGATGGGGATTGTGTTGAATCTGTAGATTGCTTTTGGTAAGATTGCCATTTTTACTATGATAATACTACCTATCCATGAGCATGGGAGATCTTTCCATTTTCTGATATCTTCTTCAATTTCTTTTTTCAGGGACTTAAAGTTCTTGTCATATAGGTCCTTCACGTGCTTAGTTAGTGTAACCCCAAGGTATTTCATATCATTTGAGGCTATTGTAAATGGTGATGTGTCTCTGAATTCCTTCTCGGCCTGTTTGTCTGCTGTATATAGGAGGGCTACTGATTTTTTTGAGTTGATCTTGTATCCTGCAATGTTGCTGAAGGTTTTATTAGCTGTATCAGTTTCTTGGGTGAATTTTGGGGTCACAAAATTGTGCCTACTAATAAATAAATTCTAAAACACATGTTAGAATCCTTTTTTAAGTATGGTAAAGACTACGTTAAATTATGATCAGGAATTGTGTTTTTGGTTCCAAGTTTTGTATTTTTTTTATTCTGTTAAGAGTCAGGAAAAAAAGGAAGATATAAATAAGAATCAGAGATGAACTGTTGAAGAATTCTTTTCAGATTTCTTGGTTGAAAGTGTTTCAGTCTACCCTATATTGAGAATTCTTTAGTTAGGATGTCCCTGGCAGCCCCCCTGTGAAGAACACTCTTCACTGTAGATTTTCATTGCTGATGACAAATCTTGTATCCAACCATTATGAGAGATTTGATTATACCATATAACCATGAAAACATATCGTTAGTTGCCCACTGCCAAAATCTTTTTTATAAAGGTGCCTGACCAGTTTTAAATATAAAGTGATAAAAAGGACTTTTTCTGTTCCATTAAGACTGCACATTTTTGAGGACATTTGTCTATGGGCCCATTATAGGAAACACAACTACAAGAGATAATTGTATATATATATTAACATTTAAGATTTATTTAAAGTTGATATAAGAGAGGAATGCCTAGTTATATACTTTTCACCAGAATATATGGAAAATATTGTGAAGAGATGAAAGCCAGTCATGATCCCTTCCATAGAAGCCACCAGGGTAGCTAAAGAAAAAGGCATCCTTAAAGGATAACTATCTTTTGTAAGGCCTAAGCATAAATTTGTGATATTTAAAGGACTTAAATTTTAGAATGCAGGATATATTACTTTTGAAAAACCTAAGCATTTTTTTATGAGAAAAGCTTTTGTTTTCAGTTTTTTCCCAACTACCACACAGAAAAGATGTGCTTTAAAAAGAAGGTATTTGCAGAGATTTTTGAGTCTAGCTGCTCTTGTCACAATTTACATTTCCAAATTCTGGCCTTGGGAGCTTCACATCAGTGATTCTACTGACACAAAGACAAAGTTGATGGTGGCTTTTACTTTTCGAATTTAAAATCTTTAGAGTTGCTATCCACAGATGTGTTTTAATGAATTTATCTCAATTGGCCATTTTAAATCATCCCAATTTTTATTTCAAGTAACTGCAATTCATTATATTACTAGGTCACCCTTTGGGGTTCCTTTTTTTTGGAGGGGGGCTTGGTTTTAAGTTCACAATTTTGTTAAAACAAACTGAACTAAAATGTCTAAGTGGCCTCATTTTGGTCTTATGTTTGAACATTCTAACACCCTTAAATAAGTTCCATGTTGAGATACATGCACTTTGTTATTACAGACCAACAAACAAAAAATATTTGTATTTCATTTAAATGTTTTACAAAATAGAGTCAAGTGGTCAGTGATGTGCTGAGACATTGATAATCCAGTTTCTGTGTAAACTGCTCAGCCAGGCTCTCCTGTTCTAGAAACTCATCCCGTTCCTTTGGAAGCTCTGTTAAGTCCTTGACTCCTCTAAAACAATCAAAAAACAAGGAAAAAAACTCCTACTTTATTCCCTTAATCTAGTAAGAGCCATGTAGGCAGTTAGTGTTGTGTCTGTATAGATTTTTAGAATCAACTTTAGTCTGTTAGCTTTGAATTTCCTATAAGGCACATTACCATACAATGTTACAGTAGATGGCAATTCTCTCCTAGTATCACAGAGAATTGTTTCTTAGGATGACAAATGAACAGTCCTGATACTTTAACTGAAGAGATTTTGGTTTGTGGAGTAATGAACAGGCAGATTGGAAACTTCCATTAGTACTGCATCACTCACCTGCCAAAAGGGCCTTAGAACTCTGAAGCACACAGCTAAGTGACAGAGTGATTTTTGAATGAATTAGGAAAGCTCACATATGGAGCAAGCAGCCCAGAGTTGGGGGAGGAAAATGGGTTTTCACAGTAAGTTGTTGACTTTGGATGCTTTTTCTATTTTTATAGTTACAAAGAGGATGTGTAGAAGCCAGCAAGCAGTGGAACAAAGTTGAGTGAGCAGAGATTTTATTGTCACTAAACTCAGGTTTTAAGTGAGGTCATCAAAATTAATACTCCTGAATTTGTTTATGCTAGTATTTATCTCTCAGTGTCATTTTGACAGGTTGTGGTGACATGGAATATTTTTATTTGAAAAATCCTCACAAAACAATTTGCCAAAATGTTAATGGTTCAGATAAACAGTGAAGTAAAAATGAGACTGTCCTCATACAGGCTGGGAACAGACTATGGGTATCACATTCTGGATTACACATAGATTAAGATTTTTGCTGTGGCCCAGAAGAGTTGAACTGTGAACAGAGAATAGTAACCAGCTACCACCAGGAGTTGCACTTTTTATTTGCTAGTTTGTACTAAAGTGATAAGTTAGATGTTTCCCTATATCATAATTCTGTGTTTATAATAGAAATAGATAGTTCCATGATTTTGGAAATAGTTGCTGTAGCGATTTGAGACAGTGTGTTAGAACCTTGGCTTTGGCAGTATCTGAGCAACAATGAGCCTTCTCTTGTTTCCGTGACTCAGTAAGACCCATACCAGCACCAGTGGACACACATAAATTTACAAAGAACTTACTTCAAGCCATAATTGAAAACACTAAAATTAATGTTTTTATTAATTGAAAATTGAAATAAAAAGTTAAAGAAAAACATTTAAAATTCAGGTTTTTTATTTTATTTTAGTACCTAGTTTATAAAGTCAAATCCTTTATTTCTTTCTCTTTTAAATTAACCAGCTTCATTAAGCCTAAAGCCCAGGGCTCACTATTTTACAGGGCTAATATATAAATCTGGCTCTGTTTAAAAAGTGGCGTCTTTTCTGATAGAAGCAGCTTAGAAAGAGACTGCACCAGCCTGCCAGAGAGTGGCAGGTGTCCATGTAGCTGATGCATGCTTTAATGTTTGCCAGTAGCTGGCAGCCTGGATGTCAGAGAAGCTTCCTACCCTGCCAGCAAGAGCAGTACGGCTCTTGGGAACTGGCATCTGTGAAACATACTAAAGAGAGGACTTCTGAGGAGAAACTGTGAATGGAGTTAGATGAATGGGTTTTTGTGTCCTCTTCCCCTCTCCCAAAACAGTACTCTCCACTGTGCCATCCCCACTTTACCAGCTCTGTACCAGTCATCATCATCGCATTCAAGTACAGCTTTACTTGGTGACAGTGGCCATAGCTGAAGTACTTGGCATGTTTGACTTCCTACAACAACAAAATGGGCTTTATTTTATTTTGTTTGATTTCCTTAAAAAATGTATACAGAGCCATAACTTCACATTTTATATACTAGTATCTGACTATTAGTATTTTACAGAAACCATGGTTCTTGTTGATTACATACAAACATATATACACACCTAGAACACATGAGTTTCTATTGAGAAGCCATATAGACTGACTTAGGTTAATAATTAAGAAAAAAACAATTGAGTCCAAGGAGCCAGGCTGGTAAAAATTCCTTTAATCTTAGTACTTAAAGGTGCAGTCACAGGTTTTGGTGTGCATCATTAGCTGAAAACAAAGCCTTAAAATAACTTGAGGTTAGATCAGAGGTTTTGATAATAGCTTTGAGATGAAAAACCCCAAAATACAATGTAGAGTTCACGAGGACATATAGCTGAGGTCAAAAAAAAAAAATACAAAACAGCTCAACTCTTACTAGCTAACAAACATACCTTAGTAGGGATGGTTGATATCAAAAGTGAGGATTAATTTCTTATACCCATTTCTGCCTTCAATTTCCTGATTTAAAAAACTGTTGATGAGTTAAGTATGTACCCTAAAGGTTTAATGTAGAGCTGACTGATTCTTTTTCATATATAAAAGTTTAGGTTTGTGATTTCTTTAAGATCCCTTTTAAGATTACCTTTCAAGATAAGCAATAAAGTAAGTGGTCCTTACTTTGTAACTGGAAAATTCACCTTGTCAGTAATAGACCTCACTGAGAAGAATATCTTACTTTTCTACACAGTTAATCTATAACAAGTAGCTGGGTTCTTGGGATAACTGGTATTTTATCTGTAATACATAAAATGGTTAATCATGTAAGAAGTATGAAAACATGCTGGTTTTTGTTTGTATTCATTGTAATCATTCACTTGAAAAACAGAATATATCTTCCATTATCTCTGCTCATCCCCCATTTACTCATGGAGATCTTTTCTATTTCCTCTTCCTAGGGTGATCCATGCACCCCTGTTAAGCATGCATCCATCCTTGTTAGCAAGCTTCTCTGTAGTTGTGGGTTGTAGTCTAGTAGGGTGGGAGGAGGAAAGAGAGAGGGATCTGTGGTTGATATATAAAATGAATAAAAATTCCTTAATTAAAAAAGACACAGAAATAATAATGATAATAATAATAAATAATGTAACCACATTGTAATTTTTATATTGACTGAAATATTTTGCTGAGGTATATAATCTCTAAAGGAAGGAATACAGATAGAGTTAAAATGAGTTAGAAGGAAAACATCAAGAATGAGAGAATTAGAAGGGAAACATTGAGTAAAGATGGAGTTAGAAGGAAACCATCAAAAATGTAAAAGTTAGAAGGAAAACATCAAGAATGAGAAATTAGGAGAACATCAAGAGAGTTAGAAGAAGGAAACCATCAAGAGAGTGTGGGAGTGTCTTTTTCCCTAACCCCATTACATAAAAAAGTCATAGTACACATTGATGGTGTGTATTCTCTTTGAGCACTGTGCAGCTGGGGGCTGGCCCCCAGATGGCAATACATATTGGTCATTAACACATTGCTAATATTGAGATAATATTGCATCATGCACTTTACATGCACAAATTAATTGTATTTCCTTCCATGTGTCAATTATCACTAAAATACTTCAACACTCATAACTAACATGACCTATATAGTAAATATTCACAAAGATATGGAAACCATTTACAGTAAAAACAATAAATATGCCCACTTTATAAGAGAATAGATATGTATAAGGACAAATAGGGATATGATAGGTTTATTAGAAGCTTCCATGTAGCTAAATTTCAGGAGTCTGTTGAACCATTGTCATGTCTATTTAGATAGCAACCAGGCTCAAGGCTCCACTTTAACCTTAATCAAGACCAAACTTACAAACACTCACTGATTTGTTACATAACTCAGTTCCCCTTATCCTTTATCTTCAGAATCAAACTCATCATAGCAGAAAAGTCTACATATATGATGAATGTGGGGAAAGTTGTCTTTTTGCCACCTTCATATTAGGGACTTGTACATTGCTAAAGCTCTATAAATTTAAGTCCTAGGATCTTTTTACTGAGAAAAACATTGACTATAATCTAATAGAACATGGCAAATGGAAAAAGATGGATTTCAAGGGACTCATCACAAAACAGACCATGGCATATCTTCCATGCAGGAACCTGACACTCAAACAACAGAACCATACAAGTCAAACAGTGAGGTGACCATAAGACTGACCTTATTATCACAGATGAAATTTGGAGTTCTAAGCAATTTCTTTCTACACTACTGCTATCTGTTTCGTTGCTTTACATAGAGAAGTTTCAGTTCTACAGACTGGATTCTGACACACTCAAATGTAGGAAACTTCTTAGTTCTCTGATATTAAGGAGTGCCACAAACAATGGCAGATTTTGATTGAAAAGACTTCCTCAAAAATTTTGAATGCAAAGGACTTTGATATCCCCACAGAGTGAACAAGAGACTTTCCATTGTTAGTACCATCTTCCTGAATGTCTACCAGCCCATCACTGTCAACTCCAAGTAATGTTGTTTCCATTATAAATGTTAGTTGTACTTTGAACCTCATTATTTATATAGTTTTTCACATAAACTTCAAAACAGCACAATAAAAATGTTTCAATGATAAGGATCTCTGGGTACTGATCTTTTGTTAATCTTGAAAAAACTGATAAATTTCTTCATGTGGTATACCTATCATTTCCTGATTCTATGTGCACATAGCAAGTCTATGTTTCTCATCCTACACAAAGAATGAAACACATGCCCAGAGCAAGATCTCAGCTCAGTCTTCATCAAATATGAGAGCATACAAAAACATCCTTCTCCTGGTGAACACCTTTGTCTGCTTTCACAAGCTTTCCTGTATCTGTCTAGTGTATTTGACTCTTGTTTATAATCCAATCTGGTTCCTATTGACCAGGTCTACTGTAATATCAGAGTATTTTCCAAACATGAGTCCCTTTTGGCTTTTGAGCTGCAACTTCAATGTATTGACCCTATGATTTACTTGTGTCGGGAATACAAATACCTCATGATCCTCTGAGGAATACACACAATGCACATTTATTCATAATGTTTTATGCTATACTCAGTCATCCTCACAACTCTTTGTACAATGAGAAATAGTCTATTGGTACCATGAATGACAGACACATATGAGCACACACATGAATCCACATTTATTGGCATTTACTCTATTACAATTTGTCTGTGCCTGCATTTTTCTTACATTGCTTGTTCCAGAAGCAAATTTTAAATTCTAAATAAAATTATTTTAGGGGGAATTTGTCACACTCAATAGAACTATAGCACTATCCTCTTCTCTGTACTGTTTGTTCCGTGGTTATTGTGTCACTATATTTTATAAACTCTGAAAATATGTACAATAAGTTTTTACTTACTTAATTAAGCATCTCTCAGAAAAGTATAAAATATAACCCAGGTCTAGCACTATTGAGATCTCTTCTGCTCACATTAAAAGTATTTAGAAACAAAATAATTAATAATTGATTTTAAGGTATTTTATTATTTAGTAATTGGCTTTTAAAAGAAGAGCCATTTCCCAGGCAGTGATGGCACACGCCTTTTATCCCAGCACTCAGGAGGCAAAGGCAGGCAGATCTCTGTGAGTTTGAAGCCAGCCTGGTCTACAAAATGAGTTCCAGGAAAGGTGCAAAGCTACATAGAGAAACCCTATCTCAAATAATAAAAAAGAAGACCCATTTATGTTACTACAATAAAAGTTATACTTGTAAATAAATGGATGTTAGTTTTCCATTGAGTTTTCTTCCTTTTATCTGATTTTCCTTTTCTACATTTATTTTTCCCTCTTCTAACCTGCTTTTCTATCCCCATATTATTTAACCCTTTCAGTTTCATTATTCTTCTTAACCCCTGATATCACAATATTCTATCTCTGCTACTTTGAGATACACCCCAATGGCCCTGCAATAATTTCATAATCTCTATAGGTATTCCAAATGAAAAACTTATAAATAAAGACTCAAAGACAGCATATACCAAAGAGAGAAAACACAAACTGTTGTGTTTCTTGGTCTAGTTTGCCTCAACAATAATCACTATTACAGCTCTTCTCACTTACATGCAAATATCATAATTTTAGTTTCCTTCATATATGAATAATATTCCATTGAATAAATATGCCATATCTTAATGATCAGTTGATGGACATCCATGCTGGTTCCCTTTTCCATTTCCTGGCTATTCTGGATAGAGTAACACTGAACATGGATGAGCAGGTAACTACAAAATAATATATAATATCGTGCTTTGGGTAAATAAACTAGGAGTGCTTTATCTGTGTTGTGTAGTAGATCTATTTCTAGCTTTTTGAGGAACCTCCACACTAATTTACATACTGCCTTTGCAGGTTTGTATTCCTACCAGCAGTGAATAAATGTTCCACGTTCCCCATACTCACATCAGTATTTCTTATCAGTAGCCATTCTGATTTGGGTAATATAATATATCAAAGTAGTTTGAATTTATATTTACTTGATTGCTAAGGATGTTTAACACTTGCATTTTATCTTTTGAGAGCTGTGTGTAGTTTGATGTCCCAACTGTAATTAGGTGTTTGTCTTCTTTAGTTTTTGTTTGGTGTTTGTTTGTTTTTATGCTGTTGTTCTTTGCCTATGCTAGATCTAACCTACTGTCAGATGAATATCTGGTAAAGTATTTTCTCATTTTGCAGGCTGTCTCTTCATTCCAATGGCATCCATTACTGCAGAGAAGCTTTCTACTTTCATGTAATCCAATTTTCGATTATTGCTGTGTCTTAAGGTTCTCTTCTAAAAGTCCCTTCTCATGCCTATAAATTCAAGTGTGAGCCCTACTTTCTCCTCTTTCATATTCAGGGTGTTATGACTTCAGTTAGGTCCTCAATACATTGACACTGCGTTTTCAATATGATTAGAGTAAGAATCTAAGAACAATTGTGACAGCAAGCATGATACCTGAACAAGTTCAAGCCAGATAAATTGGGATCAACATGGAGAAGGGAAGGTTGTTACACAGTCCCATCCCAAAGAAATAAGCATTTGGCAATTGATTCCAGCTGAGAGAGGGAAATGAGTTTTCTCCAGTGGAAAGATATCACTCACATTCCAGGGCAGGCAGCATTGTCAGGTCTAGTCGACCAACACAAAAAGTACTCCATATTTACTTTTCTTTTTTTAGCAATTTTGATTTAGATTGGTATTTTTTTGTCATTTTCAATTTAGAGGGCATTGTTCTCTTTAGTGGTTTGGGTTTGGGTTTGGAGAGAGAGATGGAAAGAGCATAAAATCCATATGATAGGAGGGAGTGCAGAAAATCTCGGAGGAGGTAGGAAATGAAAACTGATGTGATCAAAATACATTGTGTGAATAAAAATTAAAGCCAATATATATACAAAAATGGAGACTGTGGTAATATTGCATCCCCAAATATATTGTGTGCCCTCTGGGGTTAGAGAACAGAACAGCCACTAGATAGACAAGGAGGCCAGAAAATAGTTCCACACACACCTTTAATCCTATTACTTGGGAGGCAGAGATCCATATGGATCTCTGTGACTTCAAGGCCACACTGGAAACAGAGCCAGACATGGTGGCATATAACTTTAATCCCAAGACTTGAGATCTCATGTCTTGGTTGGGAAAGACACATGCCTTTAATCCTAGGAAGTGATGGCAGGAAGCAGAAAAAATATATAAGGCATGAGGAACAGGAACTAGAGGCTTTCTAGCTTTTAAGGTTTTAGCAGCAATTTGGCCGAGATCCATTTGGATGAATACTCAGAGGCTTCCAGTTTGAGGAAACCAAATCGCCTGAAAAGTTGGTGAGGTGAGGTTAGCTGTGACTTGTTCTGCTTCTCTGATCTTTCAGGATTCACTCCAATAGCTGGCACTGAGATTTGTTTTTATTAATAAGACCATTTGAGATTCGTGTTACAGGATATAAGGGTGAATTTTCATTCTGCTACATAGGGGCTCTTCAATTTGAGAAGTACCATTTCTTGAAAATGCTGTGTTTTCTCCAATGTCATCTCTGTCAAAAGTAGGTACTTCTGAAAGTGTGGGCTTATATGTCAGGTCTCAGTTTTAACCAATGGTCAGTGAATTTGTTTTTATGCTAGTAACATACTGTTTTTCCTACAACCCTTCTATAACATAACTTTAAACCTGGGATGATGATGTCTCCTGAGATTTTTATTTTACAAAATTGTATGACTGTCATTTGGAAGTTCTGTATTCTACAAACTTTAGTTTGATATTCTGAAAGTTTTGTCACATCTGCAAAGGCCACTTCCTAATTCTGGTGTCTCTTTTCCTTCCTTAAGCATTTATGTCCAACAGCAGACTATGCCTCAGCTTTCACTCTCAGGGATTAACCCAACTCTATTAATCTAGTCTCTCTATAACACCCCATATACTCAAGGTTGTTATTTCTCAATGTTCTGTTCCTCTTGGGTTATTTATCTCAGCCATACCCTGGGTCTTCTCTAGCTCCTTCATTTTCTTGTTAGAGTTCTTCTTGGGTGATATGCCTTACTTCTCTGTGACTCAACCTCCTCCTTATATTCATGCTAACTTTAACCTGTGTCTACTTCTAGCATCATCATCCCCCATAAATCCTCTGCTCTCCTTTGCCACTTTATATCTAAGTCTACAATACACTTTCTCTATGACTCTTTAACATTACTGTCCTTTATCCTTCATGAACGTCATGAGTTACTCTTGCCTCCAAGAGCAAATGCTTCAAATCTGAGAAAATAGTTACATTACATGGCATTTTTTCTCTCTCATACAATCTTTATGTCCCCTCTTCTGTGTTCTACAAGTCTCAAAATTCTAATACATATGTTTATTTGTGATCTATAATTTATGTCTGAGAATTAACCAATGATACTACATCAATAATAATTTATTTTCAGCAACTCAGTGAATTTAACATTGTGCAAAAACTGCTGCACACTAGAAGTATAAACAATATATAATCTATGGTAATAAGATTCAAGGTTCAAGAAGCTGTCATCATGTTTATCAATACAACAGCATTTGCCTCACCTGTAGGTCCTATGACATCTCCAGTTAAATGTTTCTAACATGGTCAGGAATACTTGCCATAAACTTCCTATGAAAAACTTAAATGCATTCAGGAATAATTTGGCTATTACTATAATTTCCATGCTACTATTTTACCCCTGGGCACAACTTACTCAGTGTCCTGACAATGTAATACACCAAAACCATGAATGACTAAAACTCTCAGGGACAATTTACCTGCATCAGCTAGAACAGTGACTTCTGGGACTGTAGAAGCCAGCAAAGAGGGAACATCAGTCATCAACTATAGCAACAAAAGGCAATGTGATATGGAGGAGGAAATGGAGCTCACACCTATCACTGGAAATTTTACCCATACACTTTAAAGCACGTTGACTAAATGTCCTTTCCCATTAATACAGAGTGCACTTTTCTGGACTCCTTACTGCAGTTTTACAATTTTCCACATGATTTCCCAATATTGTGAAACACTCAAGGGTTATAAACACTTTGCCAGGGGTGAACAGGATCTTTGTCTTCTCAAAGCAAGTACCAGTGGGTCTTGATATTCTGCAGATAAGAGGTTACTACAATAAAATATAAGCAAGCTTCAGCAATTCATAAAACATCTCCTAATCTGAACCTACTGTTTTTCAATAGAGTCATTCTGAGGAGACTATCATGGATGCAGAGCACTATGCCATCCAGAGTTGAGCTTAGAATAGAGGTTGTGTGATAATATACTAAACTTATGGCATGTTCTTGGAAACATTAATGTTGATATGTTTCTCAGAAGGAAATTTGAAATTCCAGAAAAGAAACCTGAGTAGGAACACAGCAATTCCTGTGACTTTCCTCAATTTCTAGAGAAGAGTTAGGATAAATGATGTTCCCCTACCTGAGATGTTATTCTGAAGACAAATAACATTTTATGCTTTATACAATTTTGATCAGACTGGCCTGTAAAGCAGACTTCTCTGCTGAACTGTGATCACATAATTGTTATCACGGGAGATGTAATAAACATAAGACTTGTCCTGCAAACTACACTCAGGTTGTCAGCCTTTTTCAGTCTCCTGGTTTTGTTGCCTTTCTTATGACATTAATCAATAGATGAAATTTGGCCAGTCTCTCCAAATCAAACCCCCTTACTCCATTTTTATTCTCCATAAGCCATCCATCTGTCTTACTGCAGGTTGCTCCTATGGCTGTGGGACCACTGTTTATTCCTGCTGTATATTTTGAAGGAGTAGCCTATACTGACAAACTCAGCTCAAACAAAGGATGTAACAGGGACTTGCTAAAGCATGTTGAGCCTTCTGCTATAGCTAGTCCCTCAGTTCTGGCAGGATACCCAGCAACATGTCTGCTCATACTGTTTCAATACATGCATGTCTCATATTAGCATGAAGTACTGACAAACCACAGAAGTTCCTTAACTTTCCACAAATTTTCCTCCCTCAGGAATATACAAACTTCCCATGTGTTAAGTGTCAGGGTTGAAGTGTATTTTCTATCACTTGGACATTACTATCTCCCTTTTCATTGTCTGATTCATCTCATTGGGTTCCTAGATTACAGTCCTCACAGAGGCCTCTGTACTAGTGGTCTCCTTTGTGTGTGTGTGTGTTTTTTTCCTGTATTACTTATATTTTTGTTTTGTTTTTATTTTAAAAATTTATTCATTTTACAAACAAAGCACAGATCCTCCTCTCATCCCTCTTCCTGCTCCCCACCCCACTTCCCCCATGACTCAACCCCATCCTCTCCTTCAAAAGGGCAAGTCCTCCCATGAGGGGACAGAAAAACCTGGTATATTCAGTTAAGGCAAGACCGAGCCCCTCATCAAATGTAAGCAAGGTGTCTGACCATAAGTAATGGGATCCAAACTGCTAGCTCATGCACCATGGATAGATCTTGATCACACTGCCAGGGGTGCTGTGGGATGTTCAAGTATGTCAAATGTGTTGCTCTGATTGGTTAAAATAAAACAGTGATTGGCCAGTAGCCAGGCAGGAAGTATAGGTGGGACAAGCAGAGATGAGAATTCTGGGAAGTGGAAGGAGAGGCAGGGAGAGCTGCCAGCTGCCACCATGACAAGCGAGATGTAAGGTACAGGTAAGCCACAAGCCATGTGGCAAGTATAGATGAGTAGAAATGGGCTGAATATAAGAGTAAGAGCTATACAATGGTAGGCCTGAGCAGTTTAAGTAATATAAATGTCTGTGTTTTTATTTTATAAGTAGGCGGTCAGAATAACAGGGCTTGGCGGGGGCTGGAGAGAAGGTCTCCAGCTACACAGTGGTCTCTCAAACAGACTCAGCTGCAACACTGCTCCACATATACAGAGGGTCTAGGCTGGTCCCATAAAGGTTCTACAGCTATCAGTCTGAAGTTCATGAAATTCAATGAGCTTGGTTCAGTGTAGATTTCCCCATCATGATCTTGACTCCACTTTTCATATAATCCTTCTTCCCTCTCTTCATCTGCACTCCTGGAACTCAGCCTGGTGCTAGGTTATGGATCTCTGCATCTGCTTTCAACATTTACTGGATGAAGGCTCTGTGGAGTGAGATAACCCAGACTCAGAAAGACAAATATGGTATATATTCACTCATAAGTGGATACTAGATATAAAGAAAAAGATAATCCAACTACAAACCACAGATCCAGAGAAGCTAGGAAACAAGGAGGACCCTAAGTGGGATGCATGAGTCACCTTGGGAAGGGGAAACAAATGAGATCTCCATGAGTAAACTGGGTATGAGGGGCAGGCAACAGAGGGAAGGGGAGAGGGGGATGAGAACATGAGGGAATGGGATGATCCAGCTGGGAGATGGGTGGAGTGAGAAGCAATGAAAGAGATATCTTGATAGAGGGAGACATTATGGGGTTAGGGAGAAACCTGGTGCTAAGTAAATTCCCAGGAATCCGCAAGGATGACCCCAGATTAGACTACTACCAATAGTGGAGAAGGAGCCTGAACTGGCCTACCACAGTAATCAGATTGGTCAATACTCCTTTGTAGTCTTTATCTCTAATAGGTAGCTTCCTTCTGCAGCAGATGGAAATAGATACAAAGACTGGCAGGCAGACATTACAATACTATACAAAGTGAGAAACCTTAGAACACTCAGCCCTAAACAGAATGTCGTCATCAAATCCTGCCACTCATGGTTGTGGAAAATTTTTGAAAGAGAAAGCAGAAAGAGCCAGTCTTACAAGCCAAAGGGGATGGAAGACACCAAGAAAATAAGATCCACTAAATCAACCTGATCACGCTCATATGAACTTACAGACACTGAGGCTATATATATATATATATATATATATATATATATATATATATATATATATATATATATATATGGGTCTGCACAAGGTCCTCTGCAAATATGTTTTGGCTTCCTGTTTAGTGCTCTTATGGAATTCCTGAGTGTTTGAATGAGTTGGTGTCAGTTTATGTGCTTTTTCTTAGACTCTTTTGTACCACAAACTCTAATTGGTCTTAATGAGTCAGATATAGGGGTAAATGCTGAAAGTTCAGAGATCCAAAGGAGCAAGTCATAGCCACCTCTTACATCCATGACTTCTCAGTCTAAGAGGAAGCTGAGCTCCTCTCTCCTCCCACCTTGTCACTTCCTTTCTCTGCCCAGCCGTATCATTTTCTGTCTCTACCTCCCCAGTGCTAGAATTAAAGGCATGAGATCCCAAGTGCTGGGATCAAAGGTGTATGCCACCACTACCTGCTCTTTTTATATTTTGGACTAGATCAACCTTGTAGCTTGGGGTGGCCTTGAACTCCTGATCTTTCTGCTTCCTCCCCCCCAAGTGCTGAGATTAAAAGTGTGTTCCACCACTGCCTGACCTTAATGGTTTTCTAGTGGCTAGCTCCATCCTCTGATCTTCAGCCAAGCTTTATTTGTTAGAGCACAAACAAAATATAACAACACATTTCCCTTCTATTTTTGTCCAAATTCAATGTGTTAGAGGTTTTTTTTATATCATATTATTATACAATATTATTATGTTATTTTATTGTCCCTTACAAGCCATTCTGTTTTCCAATGACAAACAGAAAAAGCAATAGATCAGAGTGTGACAGGAAGTGCCAAGGAATTGGGAGAAGAGCGGATGAAATCCATAATCAGGATGCATTAAATAAGAGATAAATCTATTTTCAATAAAAGGAAAAAAGAGAACTAGGAATATATCACTTTGAGGTAGCAGTTTTCAACCTGTGGATTATGACCCCTTTGGGGGTCAACCAACACTTTCAAAGGGGTCATATATTCTATATTCTGTATGTTAGATATTTACATTGGGATTTATAACAGTAGCAAAATTACAGTTATAAACTAGCAATAAAAATAATTTTATGATTGGGGGTCACCACAACATGATGAACTTTACTAAAGAGTTGAAGTATTAGGAAGGTTCAGAACCACTGCTTTAAAGTTTTAAGAAATTCTTCCCATCACTGATGATTCTCCTAATAATTACTCATTTGCTATACAGGAATGTTTTTAAATGGTTGTGCGTTGTGTACTAACCCAGCACTCTCTCAAAAGTTCTTGCTGGTTTTTAAATCTAATAAAGAGAAGAAGTAGCAACTCAATACACTCATCTTACCATCTCCTGACAAATCAGAGGCTAATTCATAGGCTAGAACACAAGTGACGTTTATCCGCTCTTTTCACTTCCTTTACCATTCATGGGTTTTCTGGCAGACAGCTGAGATTCTGCTGTGTGTCTTATTACCCAGAGCAAAGGCTGAGCAGTGACCTTGTCCCTAAAGTGCTACTTTCTAGAATTGCAATATGTCTTTCAGTCAATCTTGTTTTAATTACATCCCTGTATTCAGTGGTAGACAACATTCTCTATGGAGGATGCCACCCCAGGCCACATACAGGAAGTCTGGTGTTCTGGTGTCCCAACTAAAGAGGTTCCATTCTTGGGTAGCTCAACTTATTTGCATGTCCTATCACTTATTCAAGGGAACATGCAACTGCCACTACAGGAAGAAAGAATACTATCACATGTAACTCAGGTACAGCTAGCTATATCCATTGGCCACCTGTATATCTTATTCCCAAGTATAGGAACTGTGCAGCTTCTCACACCCAGCCAAACTTTAATTCTCCTTGTCGCTATCAAGATGAAAATTATGCTGTATGGTATTTCCTGACAAAATACAAATGTGTATTCATCTCAGGTGGTGTATTGGTAATAAATGAAGAAAATGACCTCAGCCAAGTCAATCTTAATAGACCAATAAGATCAGTGTGAGAGTTTACAGGAGCACAGGGGAAGGTTATTATCTCAAACTGTTGCATCATCCGGGAAGAGTTCTTTTCAGAACATCTTATTTCTTGTATTGAAAATAGTCTGTTTCCCTCCTAAAACTAGTATCAACCAATACTTAAAAATGAGATTTTCTTACAAAATGTCAATAGCAGATTGGCTTCAGTTATTATGCAAACCTAAAAGAATTAACTTTGAAGACTACACTTGATCTCAATATTTTCTAATGAGAATGTGAATTAGTCACATTCTGATCAGTACTATTAGCTTAGAAAACACAAATAAGATATGATTATCATGGAATCTCTCTCTCTTCCATAATTAAAGAGGCAGAGTTCTCAATTCAAAAATGGATAAAGTGGATTTGGCCATACGACACATCAGGTAATCATGAAATGAAATGATGCAAGCATGCCTTGAGGATGTATAGATGACAGACATCAGAATTTCATCATTCATACTGGTCTCGAAGGAACTCAACAGATAACAGCAGCTCCAAACTGTAACATTTCATTGAGAGGATTGCAAGAAACTTTTAATTGCTTTTAATATCTGACACTTGGGGAAGAGATGCTCAGAAAAGTTTCCCTTGCTTCATGCAAAGTTGTGTAAACACTACTACTGAAGGTGAAAATTTAATCGCAGGTCTCAGGGGAGACAGGTCACAAAATCACAGAACCATATCTCAGGCACTGATTGCCTGCCTCTAGTGAACGTCAGGGACAATAAGACCCTGGATGTGAGCTTGCCATCCTGAGAAGGGAAACAACACTTGGAGTGCATTCAATGAAGTTTGTGAGTCTAAATCCACAAAGCAAAACTAATCTGAAGAGTCCAGCTAAACAAGACATCTAGAAAAGTAAACTTGGAATTGAATTGGGTTGCATAACAAAGCCAACTAGCAATTAGAGAAAGATCTGAAGCATGGGCTGAAGACATGGGCAAAACAAACATGAGATGATAGACACAGAACACAGTCTCTGTCGTTCTCACCTCCGTGAATCCTCCACTCACTAGAATTCTTGTGATTTACTCCAACTGATAATGAAAACTAGAATGCAAGGAGCTGAGAACTTGCCTTGAAAGCAGTATACTGGAAAGCTATGACTCTGGGAATTCTTCCTACTGATGAGCTGATTCTACAGTTTCCCCAGGTGTGCTTCAGAGAGTGGGAGGAAGGTAAGGGAACCATGGAATCCCATGCAGAAAGCATATCTGCATGCAGAGTGCTTGAGTAAAATATCTCAAACTATCACAGGAGGCTATTGATGGAAACAGGGACTGCTTCTACCCTGAAATTCATGTAGTCTGATACTATGATGAGGCAGCTTCCCTCCTAAATCATGCTCAAGAAAATAAGCACCACTGTTTAATAATTTAAACACTGCCAGTCAGATGTGGACCATCGTGTTTACACATAAATTCTTTCTTAATTCTTCCTTTAGTTAGAAATTATATGTTGGAATAATTTGCTACTTGAGGATACATTGGTGTGGAAAAGAAAATTGAAATTTTGTTTAGCTATTACAATATAGCTGTGAATCTAAAGCTTTTCTAAGGAATGCTATATTTTATTTATTTGGCTTTTTTTTTGGAGGGGGTGTTGAGACTGGGTTTCTCTGTGTAGTTTTGGTGCCTGTCCTGGATCTTGCTCTGTAGACCAGGCTAGCTTCCAATTCTCAGAGATCCGCCTGGCTCTGCCTCCCAAGTGCTGGGATTAAAGGTGTGCAACACAACCACCCAGCCTATTTATTTGTTTTTTAATAGTACTAATCTAAAAGTGGAGATTTATTCACTCCATTTTTATTTTTATGTGAAAACCTGCACACACGTCTGTGCATCACATGTATGCCTGGAATGCTCAGAGGCCAGAAGAAGGAATTGGAACACCCAGAACTGTAGACACAGACAATTGTAAGCTACCATCTGTGCTGGGAATTGAACTTGGATACTTTGGAAGAGCAACCAGTGTTCTTAGCTACTATGCCATCTCTCCAGCCCCAAATACTTCAAGCACAAACTTTATGCTGAAAAATGGTCAGTGTGTACATATCACAGCAAAGTTGGGTGGTGTGCAAAACTTACTTCCCTCCTCAGAGATCACTTGTTCAGGTAGCACTGAGATGTGCCACCAGATCTGTAGTCATACTGTGGGTGCTCTATACACATTTACTTTGGGGTTCTTTTCCTTCCTGAAATTAAGGCAAGGCATGTGAATATGAGTGGTTTCCATTAGACTATCATTTTGTTTGCTTTTCTCATACAAATATTAATAAACCATTGGGCAGTTAGCTGAAAAGTGGGCTGTTTTTGCCCTGATGTATATTATTTCTCCTGTGATCAGTTCCTGCATGGTTATAATTCCTGCTGTGCATTAAAATACCCAGTATTCACTAGGAGTAGGTATTTCCTTATGCAAGAAACAGTACACACATAAAACTTTCACTACAAAAAAAAGCATGCAACAACAGTAATTTTGAAAAGATAAAAATGTATAAATATCAAATCTAAGTACAGGGTTGTTCATTTTAAGAACTGACTTGAATAATTTTACAGGTAGTTGTGGAGATCACTAGCCTAACAGTTGACTTTGTGTCCTCACTTTATCATTACCCATGGTTGAATTTACAATAATTGACTCAGATTAGCTTATCTCACTTTTCCTCATCTACATAACTGGAGCTAGAGCAAAGGCTTCTACACAGACTGTGAACATTGACTAAATTGTATATACTATCTTTAATACATTATACACTCTCTCTTAGCTTATGATGCTGCCTTTTGATTCCTTGTTTAAGAAAAAATTAAAGAAGCATTCTGCATTGGTCTTATTATGAATATAGACCGCCCATGCCTCATGTTCCCATGCTATGATCCTGAAACAAGTTGTTAACATCATGGAAACCAGTGACATGGTCATAAGAGTGATCTTTTTATCACAATGTATGGCTGGAGTCTTGGGCAACTCCTTCCTAGTCTACAACTACCTGCTGCTTTAATTCTCTGGGATCAGGTTAAGGTTCACAGACTGGATTCGGCAGCACTTGATTGTAGCCAACTTCTTAACTCTCCTGTGTAAAGGTGTACCGCAGACAATGGCAACTTTTGGTTTGAAAGACTTCCTTAATGATTTTGAGTGCAAACTGATCATCTATCTTTACAGAGTAGGTAGGGGTGTGACCCTAAGCAGCACCTGCTTCTTGAGTATCTTCCAGGCCATTACCGTCAGTCCATCGGGCTCCAGGTGGTCTCAGCTTAAAGTCAAATCTCCCAGTTACATTGCTGCTGGTATGTACATGAGTTGGATCCTGGCCCTCATAGTAAATGTTAGTTTTCCTATGATCATTACCGCAAGATTGAATCATAGGAATATGACACGTCTTAAACACTTTGAACTCTGTTATTCTGTTCATCATGACAAAGACTTTAACACTTTCTCTGCAGTGTTACTCACAACTCCTGATGTTTTTTTCATATTGCTAATGCTTTGGTCCAGCAGCTCCATGGTTTTCATCCTCTACAGACACAAGCAGAAAATGAAGCACATTCATAGAAGCAACTTCTCCCTCAAGTCCTTCCCTGAATCCAGAGCCACAAAAACCATTCTGCTCTTGGTGAGCACCTTTGTCTGCTTTTACACTCTTTCTTGCCTCATACAAATGAATTTGGCTCTTCTGTATAGTCCAGGTTCTTTTCTGGTAAGCATGGCTTCAGTAGTTGCTGCATGTTTCCCAACTGTGAGTCCCTTTCTGCTGATCAATCGTTAACTCTGTGAGTCTCCACCCTGTTTTGCCTGTGCAGGGAATACAATATTCTAACCATATCAGTGACATCAAAATTATGTGTTTTTGAATAATGTATACATTTTATTGAATCATGTATATATATTCAATCATGTCATAAAAGCAGGTGGTGTGCATTCATGAACTAACATTTATACATACAATTTGTGAACATATTATAAATTATATGTTTTCATATCCTATATTATTTTGTGACATGAAGAATATTAATCAATTTATATAAGTTATGAATTTGTCACAGTTTGTAAAACAATGGTTTGATTTACAATCTACTTTTTTAACATTTATCTTGCCTTTTTCTACAGCAACAGATTAAAAATCATTGGATAGTTTTTCCTTAGCCACTTCACTTGCCAACCAAATAAATATATATACAAGTGAAGATAATCAAATAGCATTTCATGCTCCTAACAGAAAACATTTAGAAACTTGATAGGATATGACTATTAAAGGATAGTCTGCATGTGAGTGTAATAACACCAGTACTGAAGAAGGTTTTCGCAGGCAACGGACATTTGTATACTACTTTTTCTATGTTGACTTCTATAAATCCTTGGTTTGGGGGGGGCAAATATTTTTCCAGATTTATTGCAGTATGATTGAAAAATGAAATTTCATTTTTAGGTTATATGTGGTGAAAAACATCCTACATGCATATGTGTATTTATGTGTACATATAAAATGAAAAATAGATTACCATTATCAAATCATATGGCATATAGTTTTATGTGTAGTTTTATGTCAACAACACAGCTAGAGTGATTTGGAAAAAGAGAACCTCAACTGAATAAATGACCACACCAGATTGTCCCATGAACAGTCTGTCAGTTATTTTCTTGATTAATGTTTGATGTGGAAGAGCTCTACTCACAGTGGATGGTGCAAGCCCTTGGCAGGTGGTCTGAAGGGTGTCTCAGAAAGCAGCCTAAGCAGGACAGAGAAAGGAAGCCTGTAACCGGATTATATCCATGGTATCTGCTTCAGTCTTTGCCTTCAGGTTTCTGCCTTGAGCTCCTGCCTTTCCTTCTCGTGGTGATAGATTGTTGCTCGGAAATATAAGAGAAACAAAATTATTTCCTCCCCAAATACCTTTCACTTGTGGTGTTTTATCATAGCAATACAAACTCTAAAACCCATATTTCTATGACCAATTTCTTGAGATGAGGACTTCTAAGATCTGTGTTAACACCTTCCACGGACAAGAACAACAAGTGTAGTCACTATTGTATACTTTAGAGCCTTGGACCTGCATGTCTTTGTGAGTGTTAGAGAACCTGAAGCTCATGAGTCCAGCTAGAGTGGATGGTCAGCCAGGGCCAGAGATCCTCCTGTCTCTACCTTTGCAATTACAGGTGCCTGAAGCTTCATTTACATTCCTGTAGTTGCTGGAGATGAAACTCAGGTGTACATGTTTCCATAGTAAGAATTTTGTCACTTTAGCCATCTCTCCAGACCTAAAACTGATTCATTTTATTGCTGAAAATTTGTATATCTTGACAAACATTTCCTCATTTCTCTTACTCCTCTGTTCCTGGATTTTCTGCTCTTCTACTGGGATTCTATAAATTAAGCTTTCATACATTCTATATGTAACTAAAAATGTCTCACTGTGTTTGTTCATCTTAATTTACATGGTGCCCATCAAATTGACCTATCTCATACAAACTCTGACAATTGTATTCTACCATAAAATATTGCAATTCTTTTCTTGAAAGAGAGAAAATGAGAAAGGAGGGGTAAAGTGTGCACATATGGAGGCTCTGCCCAACGAGGATTGGTCCATGGCCAAGGGACTCCAAGATATTATGAGAAATCCCTTAGGATGAATGGGAGGGTTCAAAACACCTCATTTCTACTCCCATACCCAGAAACCACTCAAACTTGACCATCATCCTATAAACAAGATTTATACAATTATTTGAGAACTTCCACCTTGGTTGAGATGAGTGTGAGTAATATGGGATATAAACCTTGCCCTGGAATCTGAGGTTTTTGAGAATTTTAGATCCTGCAGTGTGATGGAAATTCACCACTGAACTTCTAGTCTCCTCAAAGGTGTTCTCTCTTCCTTGTGAGATACTCCCAAAATGATAACCCAGAGATATAGAAAGAAAGTACCCGTCAGTCATTTTCTTGATGTCACTTCATTTAGCAGACTGAGAATCCAGCTCCCAGAACTGCTACCCAGAGTTACTCAGAGAAAGACTTCTCAAGAGCAGGAATAGACAGATTTCTGATCTATAGTAAGCACACATGATCTGAGGGTCACTCTCTTTTATTCTTCTTCAGCTCTAATTCTCTTGTTAGAATTGTCTCTATTTCTTTAGTTTCAGTTCTGTAGTTCTAAATATTCAGTGCTAATTCTCTCTCTTCTAAACCTTTGGTTTCAACTCTGTCTATTCTAAACCTTTGGTTCCAATGCTCTCTATTATAAACCTTTGGTTCCAATGCTCTCTAGTTCCAGTTCTCTTTAGTTCCAATCTTCTCTCACACTTCTCTCAAGCTGCTTCTTCTGCTTCTTCTTCTTCTTCTTCTTCTTCTTCTTCTTCTTCTTCTTCTTCTTCTTCTCCTCCTCCTCCTCCTCCTCCTCCTCCTCCTCCTCCTCCTCCTCCTCCTTCTTCTTTTCATTTCTCACACTTTTTTCTCTGCCCATTCAGCTACATCCCTCACTCAGCACATACACACCTCTCACTACTCCCTCTACTATTATAACAGCCAAAGTCTGGACAATTGTATGTTACATTTTCTGTGTCTAATCCATTCTCATTACACATAGGAAGTCGTACAGTTCTTGTCAGGCTAGGGAGGTCACATTGACGAGCCAGTGAGTAATGCTTGGCCTTCCATGTAGCCTAAATGGTTACAGTTCTCAGACAGAAAGTAAACAGTTAGTTGGCTGAGCCTTGAGCCTATAACATAAACTGAGGCTGGGACTATGCGCAGAAAGTCAACTACTGTGGAGAGTTATGTCTACAAAAGTTGCTTCAAGTCTGACTTTGATTCGGCAATAAACACCTGGGAATTTGTCCTTGTATATTCATCTCCATGGGAAGCCAGTCTGTTTTGAATTTGCTTTAAAATCTTAGCTCAATGTTTAAAAGGCTGTCTTTGTAACTGAGAATACTGTTACTTTCCAATGTCACATACAAAAAATATTCTAGTATTATTAGAATTGTACACTTAAGCAGAAATCATCTTCCTGAGCATCCACAGCTGTATTGTGCCCAAAGATGGAATATTTACTCAAGATAAACACACAAGCAGTAGGAAATATATCTGTAGCTAATATTAGGGAAGAAGTGAAGTGGCCCATGAGAAAAATTACAGACAGAAACAACCAGTCGTCTATAGTCAGTGACTCTGCAGCTTTGCCAGGTGGGGGCTCCTCATTGGAGATTTATTTGTCTGGTGGGTAGACCTGTTGAATGCTAGTTGTCACCTGCTGTATACTCCCATGGCCTCCAGCAAATTCCAATTTAGAATGAAAACAATATTGCGATGAATCTGACTATTGTAAATTAACCATAAGAGAAGGGATTAGTGATTGCTAACAATGAGCAATAACCTCTAACATGCACATCATGAGCTTCTCCATCCTCAGCCCCATCTCTTTGCTCCTTTCCCTTTCATCTCCCACAAGACAGGAGGACATAGTCCTTTCAGAACGTGAATCACAAGATGAGAGTAAAACACACTGCAGCCAGACCTGTCCACCTATATCCAGGTTCAGTCCCTAAGGAAGAAAGTATTTTCCCCAAAGTCACAGTAGTCTATCTCAACTATGTTCAATATGCATTTTCACTGATAATTTATTGGAGCAATATTTTTGGTACTGAGATAAAACTGTGAAGAATTCCAATTAGAATATATTTGACTAGTAAGGGAGGAAATGAAGATTAGAGGACTGAATGGTTTTTCAATCTAGCCTTTAACATCATTTTCATTACAAGCTTCATTTGTCAGCTTTCTTCATTATCACATCCTAAAGTTTCCCTGATTTTTCTGCATTTTGGCCTTAGCCTTAGGCTGAAACTTCCAAAAACCCTTCTATAGCATTGTACAATAATATTAGCTCACACACCTGCAACCAACTTAAAAGTCTTTGCTCTGTATTGTTTGAAATGAAATCAGGGAAATATTAGTGACCTAAATTATGCCTAAAGCCCCTTCCTGAAAGCCCATCTTTCTCTGTTGACATATGCACACCACAGTGTAAATTCAAAAAAATATACTCTGCTACATGAACCTGAATACCCAGCATTAACTTTGTTGTAGCCTCAAACCTCATGAGCCAAACACCAAATTGTGACATCCAGCCAATTTAGAACCTCTCCCTATCAGATACACTCTACTTTGTCCTATCACTTTCACTTGAGATGATTCTCAGTTTCTTTGTTATCATGGTGTTCGCACAACTCCCAGCTAGCTTGCTGTACAAATGCTTTGAGAATGGTAGAGTTAGTCGTGAAACTTAGAAAAAGCGATCTTACACCCCCACTTTTATTTTCAATAGTCTCTCATAAAATATGTCCTGATTATCATTTTCCCTCCTTCTACTCCCCCTAATCTCCGAGTCTCCTCCTGTCTCAGTTACAGGCTTGCAATTAGAATAGTGTGCTGCTTAGTTGGTGGTGGTGTGTGTTCATTTCTATTGGTGTTATTATTGTTTAATTCACACAAGTTAGAATCATCAGGAAAGAGGAAACCTTAATCAAGATATTGGCTCCATTATACTGGTTCATAGCCATGTCTGTGGGCCATTTTCCTAGTTGATTATTGATGTAGGAGAAAACAGCTCACTGTGAGCTGTGATGTCTCTGGGGACATCCTGGATTATATAAAAATGCAGATTGAGAAAGCCAGGAAATGCAAGCCAGGAAGCAGAATTCTGCTATGTTCTCTGAGTCCAGTCTTGCCTTCAGATAGCAGGCTATACTGCATTCTAAGATAGACTCTAAGCTAAAATAAACCCTTCGCTCCACATGTTCCTGTTGGTGATAGTGTTTGTCACAGCAACAGAAAGCAAACTGGGATAAACAATTTCCACTTAAAATGTTCCATCTGTATTTGTCAGATACATGGTTGGTACATTGGATTATCAGTGTTTTAGCAAGGCAAAAAATATCTGCTATGGGCTTCAAATGTTATTTGATGACAATTTGACTTAGGTGGAAACTAGTGGTCTCCTAAGCAATTGTACTTCAAATATTTAATCTGAGAGATAATAAGATGCTGACTCAGACACAGAGGTTGTTGGTAATCACCATTAAGGGTACTAGTGGTAGCTCAAAAAAAGTTTGCTCTTCACAGCCGTGGTTCATAATTTAAGTGCTTCCATTCATTTGGCTATTTGGCCCTGTGCTTTTTGCAATCTTGGTCTCAACAATTCATGCTCTTACAGTCCCTCCTCTTTCTCAACAATTGGATACCTGGAGCAATGGCTGTGGAGCCCCCAGCTGGATCAGGCCAACTAGATAAGTGAGACAATTGAATAGCTTGAACTGCTTGGGAGGCATCCAGGCTGTGGGACTGGGACCTGTCCTTAGTGCATGAGCTGGCTGTTTGGAACTTTGAGCTTACATAGGGACACTTTGCTCAGCTTGGAAGGACGGGACTGGACCTGCCTGTACTGAATCCACCAGGTTTAAATGAATCCCCAGGGGAGTCTTAGCCCTGGAGGAGATGGGAATGGAGGAGATCGGATGGAGAGAAGGTAGATGTGGGGGCGGGAGGGAGGAGGACAGGGGAACCCATGGCTAATGTGTAAAATTAAAACATAAATATAATAATAATAATAATAATAATAAAAGTTTGCTCTTGATCTCCAAAAAGCCAACAACTCATAATCATGAAGTCTTAAAAAGTCAATAAACCTTCAAATTCTTCAACACATGTGTGTTTTGATTCAGAGAATCTCATTTTGTACTATTAAAGACCTGAGTATACTTCATATAAACATTTGTCCACAGATGTCAAGCACTCCAATCAAGAGTTAAATGGATGGTAGCTATGCCTGGACATAAGGTCTCTTGAGTCTCAAATAATGTCTGAGCAGCCTTAATTGTCCTGGAAGATCAGTATCATAGAGGAATTCAGACACACCTATGATACTTGACACTCATTGCTCCTTCCTGTTTTGAAGACTTTTCCATCTTATAAAAGAAGTTCATGTCAGATATGGAAGTATTTCTGGGGATGACTAATCTATCCCTACAAGGAAAGATGCCACTCACTCATATAAGAACATGGTCCCTTCCATGCGAGTCCTCTTTTCAGCTTGTTTCTGTATAAACTATTCATATTTTATTATGGAACTATTATGGGTTCTACTCTCTTATCAGATTGTCTCTATAATATCTTGCAAGTTTCTGTGAGTGTTCATTCCTCCAAGATTATTTTATATCTTTGAGTAAGAGAAATAATCTGAATTAATACTAGACAGTACATTAGTAATTAGATTTCAGGTATCAATTATCCTATAGAAATTCTTCAAGTCCATAATCCCAGCACTTGCCAGAAGAAGGCAATTACAGGCTGTTTCTGTAAGCTCCAAGGCACTTATCTAGTGTTTTAAAACATGACCCAAACCATGAATAAGAGGAGTTCCAGGATATGAAGACAAAATGTGCTTTTTAAATTTTTCAGGAAGGCTACCTTATTGGAAAACATCAAAAGCATCAGAAACATGAAAACAATGAATGCTGCAGCACACAAGGAACCATGGACCTGTGAGCATCCAGGAGCAAAGCTGAGAAAGGCCAAGGGCTCTGAGCAAGCCACCTGCCTGTTGCACTAGTCCACTCCTCTGCAGTTCGTGCATGCTTGCTCCATGGTGGTAGAGTAGCATACTATTCTATGACTTAATCCTTACTTTCATGAGACAATCCCTTTTGCATTCCTCAGACATGCATGTGCAGATTGTTTCACATTCTGAAGTGAGATAGACTGCAGAGTTGATCTCCCAAACAGTGTGTTTGAGGTATTGTTTCAAAGCATGGGATTTCTGGATCCAGAAACCTTATCATGAACTTGGCTTCTGTGGTGGGTTGAATGAGAACAGCCCACCGTGTTCTCATATATTTGAGTACTTTGTTACCAGTTAGCAGTACTATGTGGGAACCATTAGTAGGCATGGCCTTGTTGGAGACAGTGTGCCACTTTGATGTTTCTAAAGACCTCACTATTTCCAGTTAGCTCTCTCTGTATTAAGGCTGTGTCTACAGATGTGAGCTCTCAGCCACAGCTGCAGTGCTCTGCCTGCCTGCCTGCCTGATAGATGCCATGCTCCCCCAATAATGGTTATGGACTCTAAGACTATGGAACTTACATAAGCAAGTGCATGACAAACTCTTCATTTATAAGCTGCCCTGGTCATACTGTCTTAACACAGCAATAGGGGAAAAATGGACAATAAGCTAGGATCTGCATATGAGGAAGAACATGAAGTTTTCATGTGGTGGTATTGTGTTCCCTGAAATATTGTGTGTTCCCCGAAATAAGCACATCGGGGGTCAGAGAACAGACAGACACTAGATACAGAGCCACAAATGGTGGCTAGAAAATGGGAAGAGTAAGCCATAGCAGAAGTTGGGTGGCGGTGTTACACGCCTTTAATCCCAACACTTGAGAGGGAGAGCTAGCCGGATCTCTCAGTTCAAGGCCACTTAGAAACAGCTAAGCATGATGACCCATGCCTTTAATCCCAGAAACCCAACCTTTAATCCCAGGGAGTGGGGGCAGAAAGAGAAAGATATATAAGACGTGAGGACCAGGAACTAAGGATAAAAGCATGTAGTTAGTTAAACATTTGGTTGGTTAAGTGTTCAGGCTTTGGAGCAACACAGTTCAGCTGAGATTCATGTGGAGGAGGACTCAGAAGCTTCCAGCCTAAGGAAAAAGGATCAGCTTGAGGAACTAGCAAGGTAAGATAGCCATGGCTTGTTCTGGTTCTCTGATCTTCCAGCATTCACCCCAATAACTGGCCTCAGGTTTGAGTTTTATTAACAAGAACAATTAAGATTCATACTACATTTTCATTCTTCTGAACTTAAATTACTGACACTACTATTATGCTTTGACTAGGTCCTCCATTTTTCTGCTACATTCATAATTTTATCTTTCTTTATGACTGAATGAAATTCCACTATATACATGTATCCCCATGTTATTATCCGTTACCTTTTGATGGACATCTATGCCAGTTCTATATCCTTGCCAGCATGAATATAACAGCAATGAATATAGGTGTGCAAGTGTCTTCCTGGAAGGATGTCACATCATTGAGTACATGAACATCAATGGACTTGCTATTTCATATGGTAGGTGCATTTTTAATTTTTTAAAAAGTACACTCTGATTTCCATAATGACTGCACTAGTATATCCAACCTGCAAAGAATAAGGATTCCATTCTTTCTCAAATCCTTTTCAGTACTCCTCAGATATCTTCAGATAGATATTCTGACTAGGGCTGAGGTAGTTTCTCAAAGTAGTTTTCATTTGTTTTGCCCTAATGAATAAGAATGTTGATCATTTCTTTAAAAACACTTATTGGCCATTATTGTTTCTTTATTGAAAATTGCTTGTGTGTTTCAGTTATCCATTTGTTAATTTATGAGTATTGTGGGTTTGTGATGGTTTCACGGACTTATATTTGCAGTGCTTTGTAAAGGGGATATTTGCTCCCTGTCTGAAGTAGAGCTGGAGAAGATCTGCTCCCATTCTGGGCCCCGTTTGCTTGCTCTGCTCATGGTTTCTTTGCTATAAAGAAACTATTCAACTTCTTGTTGATTCTTGGGGCTGGTTCTCAAGCTGCTGGAATTCTCTTCAGGAAATTCTAGTCTACATCTATATCTTCACCAGCATTCCCAGTTTTTCCTCTAGCAGTTTCAGCATTTGGTGTTTTAAGTTAAGGTCCTTGGGTCAATTTTTGCACAGTGTATCAGAAATGAATCTAGTTTCTTTTTTCTGGGTATACAGTTTTACTAGTTGAGTAGGCAAAAGATCCTTGTTCAGCACTATCACTGTTTATGGTGATATTTTGTTTGTACTCTAGAAAATAAAATTTGCCTAAAGATCAGAGGACAGAGACAGCCACTAGATTAAACATAGAGGCCAGGCAGTGATGGCACACATCTTTAATCCTAGCACTCAGGAGACAGAAACCCATCTGCATTTCTGTGAGTTCAAAGCCACCTTGGACTACATAAGATTAATACAGTCTAAAAGAGAAACAGAGCCAGGCACTGGTGATACACACCTTTAATCCCAGTACTTGAGAGTCACACATTTTAATGCTAGCACTAGGAAGTTTGAGACAGGAGGTGATATGGCTGGTCAGAGAAAGGAATATAAGGCAGGAGAAGATAGGAGTTAGGTGCCCCTTTCAACCTGAAGATTCTGTAGTGGTAAGAAGTTTCTCTAGTGGCTTCTTCCCTTGTCTCTCTGATCTTTCAGCATTTACCCCAATATCTGGCTATGGGTTTTTATTATAAGACAAATTAGGAATTGAGCAGCACTGCTCAAGAAGGACATTACCTGAAAAGAAGCCCAGAAGATAAGCAGAAAGAAGAGTCAGGAGATTGCTTTTCCAGGCACAGGTTGGCTCTTCACTGAAATGCTATTTTGTAGACTTGGTAACTTCTCTTGCCTTGAAGTAGTCTTAGAGGCAGGTTGGCTTGCAATCAGCCATGGCTCCCTGAAATCTTCAGTAGATCACCTGACAATGATCCCTGACATTCAACTTCTGCAGTGGCTTCTGTTGGTGGGTTTCATGGGAAAGGTTCATAGTCAGGCATGCATCAGGCTGAAGCATGAAGTAGGTTGGCCTACTAGTCACATGTGTGTACACCATGTACAGCTCACTGTAGACCACCTTACAAAATGCCTGTACAAGTCTCTGCTAAATTAGCTAGAAACTTCTGAAAAAAGGCTAATGATGAGAAATCTGTTGTCCTTTAATTCAAAATGCATTTGAACATAAATGAAGTGAATTGATGTGTTTCTAATGACTATTTTGAATGTTAATGACTTGGGGCTGGAAAGATGACTCCGCAGTTTTGATTCCCAGGATCCACATGGAGACTAGCAATCATCTAAAACTCCCCTTCTAGGTCCTCCTAAGCCTTCTTTCTAGCCTTTGTGGGCACTGAATGCACATGGTGTACAGACATATATGTAGGCAAGAAACTCACTCACATAAAATAAAAATAAATTGCTTTAAATTTTTTAAGTATTAATTATTTGATCTAGGCCAGATAGTTAAGAAAAATGTATTATGGATGAGCCATGAATTAGTTTGTAATTATAATTGAGAAGACAGGAGTTTTTAAAGCCATCTAAATACATGAGTCACTTAGAGAATGTAGTATTTTGTAGGTGTTGCTAATGAAACAGGTGCTTTAGATTTATTTTTTTTTATTTGACCCAAATATCAGACCACAAAAATTTATCGTTGTTTTGATAGACCCCATTGCTCTTGAGTTTGTCCTGGTGGCCTGTTGCAAAAATGGTGAAGTATAAATAGTAATTCCTGTTACCAGGAAGTAAAACAGCTCCTTCTTGGTCATATCCTTCATCATTCATCTCTTCATTGAACACTGCCCTTAACTCAGGGGCAAGATTAACCATAGGCTTTTAGAAAACATTTACTCGTTCCTACGTATTGTGACAGCATGTACAAGAGCTGCAGAACCTCTAGTCAGACAAACTTCCTGCATGGAGAGGGGAGGGCATGAAGTACCACCCTAACTGAGGACTTATTGTTAGTTGATCATTGCTGGCAGAGGAAGAGTGAGTTTGCCTAAGAGTATCTTCCCTGGTAGATCAACCACTCTCCAGTGGATACCATATATCAGAAGAATGTTCCATCTAACATCATCTTACTATTTACATTTTTCTATTTTGCCCCTTATAGTTTATAATGTATCATTGTACTGAGTTTACTGGATAAACTTGTAGGATATTTGTCATTATGAAATTTTCTGTGAGTTGATCAGGCAGTCTTGCAATTGTTTCCTAAATAAATAAACAAAGAGTGATGATAGGATGACATATGGTGGGGTGTTTTTTAGTGGTGAGAGTGTAGGAATAAGATGAATGTACTGAATGGCAGTTAAGCTTCCTTCTCTCCAGTGTCAAAGAAAGGACCACAAAGCCTTTTTAGGTTGCTCAGATTAGGAATATAAGAGGAAGGGACAAGAGAGTTCAGAGGCTGTTCATTGACAGAGCCTCTTAATTAAAAAGTAAAATCTGACTAAGTCCTGTGTTTATACTTCAAGTTTCTCCTGCCTTGGAATAGAAACCATAGTTTCCCTATTGCTCATAAATATGCACATTCTTTTCTTCTGTGCACATCGGCCCCTTACATAAATGTGATCACTGGAACTGTGACTTACTGTTTCCATAGCTAGCATGTGTACCGTACATTAGCAAAAAGTGTGTCACTGTGGTGGACCTTGAAGTTTTATGCTTGGCTCCACCCCTGTATGAGATAACGCTCCAAGTTCCAGGGGAGAAACAGAGCATGGTGGTGGGGAAAGCATGACAGCAGGGCACAGGCTCAGCTTGGGTCAGAAAGCACAGTGAGCACAGGCAGTAGACCAGGCCATGAAAGCACTAAGGTTTCCTCTAGTGATGCATGTGCCCACTCCAACGAGGTCCGACAGTCTACAGGTTCCACAACCTCCCGACACAGCACCAGCAGACAAGGACCAACAGTTCAAACACAAGAGCCCATGGGGACATTCCTCATACAAATCAGAGAATATATGGGATCTCCAGTCTTTCCAGGGAAGCAAGCAGACAATCTCCGTTTGGTTCACTGTCCTTTCTTAAGTGCACCACAGTTCTCACTTTGGGGATTTTAATGTAATTTTTTTAAATTATTTCTGCTGTTTTATTAAATACTCATGAATATAACACAACTTAAAGCAAAATGATTTACCAAGGTTCATGGTTTCTGATTTCAGTCCACAGTAACAACTGGGTCTATCTCTGGGCATGAGATAAGGCTAAACACTATGGCAGAAAATAAGTGGTAAAGCAAAGAAGTTCCTGTATGTCTGTGAGTGTGTGTGAGTGTGTGTGTGTGTGTGTGTGTGTGTGTGTGTGTGTGTGTGTACATGTGGATGTGTGGACTGTCTATTCTCTTGCCCATGCAGATGCATGTGGAGGCCAGAAATTTCTGTCAGACAGACAAGTTTAGCCACACCTTTGTATTTTTGAGATAGGGTCCCTCACTGAGCTACATTCTGGCTACACTGGCTGGCTGCAGAGCTGGTATCTATCATTATCCTCCCTGGGCACTGGAATTGTAAACAGGTACCACCATGCTGGTGTTTTCATGGGTGCTGGGGATCTGAACTGAGGTTCTCATGTTTGTACAACAAACACTTTAACCATGGAGCCACCCTGGTAACTCCAGAAATGCCAAACTCTTGACAGAAGCAGTAAACCTGTCCCACCTGTGTCTTGAGTAACACAATGTTTTCACATGAGAAAAAAATCTGTAATAGTCATGAGTAAGTGAAGTTGTCTGTAAAGTCCAGGGTCGATGTTTTCTATAAAGATAATCCTGAAAGAAACCCACTAAGGCCCCTTGCCATGAGACTTACATGTACTGCACAGTCCCAGCAGAGTGCTCTTTGTGTCTTTAAGAATATTTGCCACTCTTTTCATGCATTATCTCTGCATCAAGCATATTAATAGACACAAGGTATATTTAATTTTTTCAAGAAATGTATCATGACTGGGATCATTAGAGTGAAAGAGGGTGAATCCTTGCTGTAAGACATATTTGTCTATAATCTAGAATTTCACATTCAACCATCTAGAGAAATCCCAACTAGGCTTAGTGTCTACTTTAAGAAGCTTGTCTTTCAAGGTTCGGGATTTAGCTCAGTGGTAAAGCACTTGCCTAGCAAGCCCAAGGCCCTGGGTTCAGTCCTCAGTTCTGGAAAAATCAAAAACAAAAGAAGAAGTTTGTCTTTCTCCATGGGTTGCACATTTGTCTTTGTATAAACCTATATTAGGTGAAGAAAAATAAATGTTACATTCATCTGACAGACTTTCTGAATTTGGTCCAGAATCTTGTTACAATAATGTCATGGATCATTAAAACCTAAGGGCTCATGATTGGGAAACATGTAGAAATTAGGGCATAGGTGTTTATTAGCCACTTACAGGAAATATTAAAGGCAGCAATATAAGCATAAAAGGTGAATGAGAATGTATAAAAAGAAGATAGACTACAGCATGAGCCCTGATAATGAAACTTCAGGTACCATATAGGTCCTTCACATACTTAGTGAGAGTAACCCCAAGGTATTTTCTATCATTTGCGGCTATTGTAAAAGGTGATGTATCACTGATTTCACTCTCAGCCTGTTTGTCTATTGTATATAGGAGGGCAACTGATTTTTTTAAGTTGATCTTGTATCCTGCAATGTTGCTGAAGGATTTAATTAGCTTTATCAGATCCTTGGTTGAATTTTTGGGATTACTTCTGTACACTATCATGTCATCTCCAAATAGGGAAAGCTTGACTTCTTCCTTTATAATTTGTATCCCCTTAATCTCCTTATGTTGTCTTATACCTCTGGCTAGAACTTCAAGTACTATATTGAATAAGTATGGGGAGAGGAGACAGCCTTGCCTTGTTCCTGATTTTAGTGGTATTGCTTTGAGTATCTCTCCATTTAATTTGATGTTGGCTGTTGGCTTGGTGTAGATTGCCTTTATTATGTTTAGGTAGGTTCCCTGTATTCCTGATCGTTCCAAGAACTTCACAATGAAGGGGTGTTGGATTTTGTCAAATGCCTTTTCTGCATCTAGTGAGATGATCAAGTGGTTTTTTTCTTTGAGTTTGTTTATATGGTGTACTACATTGACGGACTTTCGTATGTTGAACCACCCTTGCATCCCTGGGATGAAGCCTACTTGATCATGGTGGATAATTGTTTTGATGTGTTCTTGGAGTCTGTTTGCCAGTATTAAGAAATTGAAGAAGATGTCAGAAAAATGGAAGATCTCCCATGCTCATGGATAGGCAGGATTAACATAGTAAAAATGGCAATCTTACCAAAAGCAATCTACAGATTCAATGCAATCCCCATTAAATTACCAACACAATTCTTCACAAATCTGGAAAGAATAATACTCAAGTTCATATGGAAAAACAAAAAAAACAGGATAGCCAAAAGAATCCTGTACAATAAAACAACCTCTAGAGGCATCACAATCCCCGACCTCAAGCTCTACTATAGAGCTACAGTAATAAAAACAGCTTGGTATGGGCATAAAAACCAACATAACATATGGAACAATGGAATCGAATTGAAGACCCTGACATTAACCCGCACACCTATGAAAATACAATTTTTGACAAAGAAGCCAAAAATGTACAATAGAAAAAAGAAAGCATCTTCAACAAATGGTGCTGGCATAACTGGATGTCAATGTGTAGAAGGCTGCAAATATATCCATATCTGTCACCATGCACAAAACTTAAATCCAAGTGGATCAAAGGCCTCAACACAAATCCAGTTACTCTGAACCTGATAGTAGAGAAAGTAGGAAGTACTCTTGAACGAATTGGCACTGGAGATCACTTTCTAAATATAATACCAGTAGCACAGACACTGAGAGTAACAATCAATCAATGGGACCTGTTGAAACTGAGAAGCTTTTGTAGAGCAAAGGACATGGTCAACAAGACAAAGCGACAGCCTACAGAATGGGAAAAAGGTCTTCACCAACCCCACATCTGATAGAGGGCTGATATCCAGAATATATAAAGAACTCAAGAAATTAGACATCAAAATGCCCAACAGTCCAATTAAGAAAAGGGCTATAGAACTAAACAGAGAATTCTCAACAGAGGAAACTCAAATGGCTGAAAGACATTTACGGAATTGATCAACATCCCTAATTATCTGGGAAATGCAAATCAAAGTAACTCAGAGATACCATCTTACACCTTTCAGAATGGCTAAGATCAAAAACACAGAAGACAGCTTATGCTCTAGGATGTGAAGCAAGGGGAACTCTTCTCCAGTGCTGATGGGAATGTACAACTGAAGAATGGATAAAGAAAATATGGTACATATACACAATGGAATACTACTCAGCAGAGAAAAACAATGACATCATGAGGTTTGCAGGAAAATGGATGCTGCAACTCTCATCCAATAACTGATGGAAGTGGATGCAGAGATCCTCAGCCAGTCCCCAGATGGAGCTCCAGGTGTCCAATTGTCGAGAAAGAGGAGGGACTGTAAGAGTGTGAATTGTTGAGACCAAGATTGGAAAAGCACAGGGACAAATAGACAAATGAATGGCAACACATGAATTATGAACCAAAGGCTGTGGAGCCCCCAGCTGGATCAGGCCAGCTGGATAAGTGAGACAATTGAATAGCTTGAACTGTTTCGGAGGCACCCAGGCAGTGGGACCCAGACCTGTCCTTAGTGCATGAGCTGGCAGTTTGGAACATTGGGCTTACACAGGGACACTTTGCTCAGCCTGGAAGGAGGGGACTGGACCTGCCTATACTGAATGCACCAGGTTTAAATGAATCTCCAGGGGAGTCTTGGCCCTGGAGGAGATGGGAATGAAGGTGAGGGGATAAGGAGAAGGTGGGGATGCTGGCAGGAGGGGGGAGGACAGGGGAACCCATGGCTGATGTGTAAAATTAAAACACAAATATAATAATAATAAAAAAAACTTCAGGTACCAATAATATGACTATATACAATGAACCTATGATTCCATTCTGAAGCCCTGCAGAGCAGTACCCAGAATCTCATTTCCATGTGATGTTTTTGAAATTCCATTTGTTGTGGATATACAGAGTGAAAAATAAAGGTCGCAAACATATCTAGGATCCAACACAGAAAAGCAGATACACCAATGTACTGGGGGGGGGGGCTTTTGTTTTAAGCTTCTTGCAGCTGGAGTTAATGGTGCTCATCTTGATTACCTGAAAGAAACTAAGTATGCAGGTTATCACAGTTGACATGCTACTGGCCATTCTGTCTATATAAAGAATGTATATACATCCAAACTCATAAGGAAATATTTTATTCCAACTGCTGTCATGGTCTGTGGGATTCCTTTGGAAAGCATGATAAGGGAGTTGGCTACAGTCAGGTTCTGAACTATAACATCTGTGGACTTGAACCTAAATCCAGAGACACACAGAGAGACACAATGATACAGAAGAGAGAAATTTCCTAAAATTCCAGCTATAGTTTGTACTATAAACTGGGTTCCTGCTAAAGTGTGAGAGGCCATTTTCTGACGGAAATGTCTGGGCAATTTCTTTTTCTTGAGGTAAAATATCCATTGACAATATGTAACACTATGACTTACATTAGTTTGTGTGGTTCTTTGCAACTGAAAGTTTCTCTGGTTCTGCCAGACCCTGCAGTCCCTCAGCCACTTATAAAATAATCACTTTGAATCTTGTATTAATTATAACCTCTCTGCCATTAGCTCAGGCTTATTACTGACTAACTCTTACACTTAATTAACTCATAATTCTTATATATGTTTAGCCACATGGCTTGTTACCTTTTCTCAGTTCTGCCTTGTCATCTTGCTTCCTCTGTGTCTGGCTTGCAACTCCACACTCTGCCCTTCCTCTTCCCAGAATTTCCCTAGTCTGCTTGCCCCAACTATACTTCCTGCCTGGCTACTGCTCAATCAGCATTTTATTAACACAGTGTACAAGAGCATTATCCCACAGTATTTCTCCTTTTCTGTCTAATCAAAAAGGAAGGTTTTAACTTTAACATAATAAAATTGCATATAATAGAACAGTTATCAAGCAAGAATCACAGTTACAACATCTAGTCTATTTGTATTTGGCAAAATTAAAGAAAATATCCTATCATCTATTCTATGTTTGTGAGTCTAAAGTTTCATATTCAATTTATCATTTATCATAACCAAAATTACAATTATAACTATTCAGTCTACAAATACATCAAAGACCCCAAAAACATATAATATTACCAAAGTAAACAGGAAGAACATCATAAGCAACTTCCAAAATTCTAGAAGGACAGAGACATCTGGCTGCCTGGACAGTCACCCAAAGTTCCTCTGCAATGTTGGGGCATCCATCTTCATCCTATAGGCTTGGAATTTCTCAGTTGCTTCTCCCTGTGTCCTATAGAATATCTGGCAGTCTCTTCTGCAAAACAGCAATCTGAAGGATCATTTTGCCTTGTTTTTTTGAAAAATTTACTGTCATTTTTCCATGGGTCCTGCATGTCCAGTTTATATAACATACTGCCAAGAAGTCTAGGCAGGAGCAGTTTCTTGCCCAAATGGCCAGTTCTGCAAAGAAGATATACTCCATATGGAGTGTCTTCAATGCCCATCTTCCTCTTTGAAGTAAATTGGTGCTGCTAGGAGCAGACATATCTGATTGTCCAGAAAGCCTAACTTTTTAAAACATTTTGAATGCAATATTCTGTAGGTATTTGAAGTGTTTGAAGATTACCTATCTATCTGAAATATATCTTTGTATACCTAAAAAACTTAACATGGCTATAAATTTGACTATTAATTTGTATTTATCAACTATATGTTACATTTTTAAATGTGTTGCATAAACATAATACCTTAAACAAGAATAAAAGTATACATACAGTATAACAAAATTAACTTTAAATTTGTATCAATAAATTAAAATCCATAGCAATGTAAAACACTTTAAACAAGTTGTTGCTCTATATAAGTAGATTCAATAATCTACCCCCTTTACCCTATCATATCTATATCAAATCCCCTTTTTTAGAAAGACATTGCAATTATAATCAGTCCCTTTTAAATAAAAATAAACAGGTATAAACAATATATTAGGAATTTGGGTGTAGCTTCTCATACTACTTACTGCTGGTTGGGGACACTGGTAATTTTATGGGGATCCTGAGAAAATTAAGAATTATAGTCAAGTCCTGACTGGAGTAGTCTGTGAGGCTGCATTGTCTGTGCCAGTTACATTGAAGCTGTTCTGGATGTTGAAACATCTGGAGACCTCTCAGGGGGTCATACTTGATCAAACCATATGAGCCTAGAAACAATCCAAGAGTTCTCATCTTCTGTGGAAACAAAAGCAGAACCTCTTTTCCAAAGCAACATATCCTTAGACATAAATTTTGGTGTCAAGATACCTTTAAAATATGCATATTGGTTTACCTGAGTAGCCTTTACAATCAATGCCTCTCTTCAATTAAAAATCCCAATGACAATATAATCCAGACTCACTGTGTGATTTCCATCTTTACATGGCTTATTTTTTATATCATTTTTACTGTCCCTTTAAACACTTTTTAAAAAACTATCTGTTTCTTTTATATAACTGCATATATTCCTTTTTCTCTATATACTTCCTGCCTGGCTACTGGCCGATCACTGTTTTATTAAAGCAGTGTACAAGAGCATTATCTCACAGCATTTCCACTTTTCTGTCAAATCAAAAAAGGAAGGTTTTTAACTTTAACAGTTATTTGGATTTCTAGAGGCTTCAAGAGTCAGAAAATAATGTAAAGATAATTAAATTATCTGCTCCAACATGGAGACTGTGTTACCCTAAGTGAAACAATGACCAGAGCAACAAGGAATCACATGTCATCTATCTGTTTGTATCTTCAAAGTTCTGGTTTCTAGTCCCCCTGTAAATAAACAAAAGTTTTGTGCTGAGGATATCACTCTGTATAAATAAAATGCTGATTGGCCAGTAGCCAGGCAGGAAGTATAGGCAGCACAAGCAGAGTAGAGATTTCTGGGAAGTGAAAGGAGAGGCAGGGAGATGCTGCCAGCAGCTGCCATGAGAAGATGTAAGATACCGATAAGCCACAAGCCACGTGGCAACTTATAGACGAATAGAAATGGGTTGGTTTAAGAAATGAGAATAGTTAGCAAGAAGCCTGCCATGGCCGTACAGTTTATAAGTAAAATAAGTCTCTGTGTGTTTACTTGGTTGGGTCTGAGAGGCTGTATGAATGTCAGATGAGAGAGATTTGTCCTGACCGTGGGCCAGGCAGAAAAACTCCAGTTACAGTTCAAGTCCCTTTTATAAAAATGCACAGTACTTGAATTTGTTTATAGACACCCCCTGGTTTCTCTGGGAGAGTAGGGAAATGAGAAAGGGGAAAAGAGAGGGAAAATGCCTAACATTCATATGTAAATGGAAAAAAACGTCAGGCAACAAAAAAAGTAAAATAAATCAAAAAAAAAATTTCTGTTCTATCTGAAAGCTGTTTCTCTCCAGCTTTAGTACAGGTGATTTTATAAAAGATCAGGTTTCATGAATGGTTATCTCATATATATGGGTCTTTCTTGTCTTTTTTCCAAAAGTTCTCTGCCCAGTCATCAGAAATCTTTAAACAATTGAAAATCAAAGATTTCTCCACAACCCCCAGATTATATCTAAACCTTTGCATTATTGAATGGATTTAGAACTGCTGTGATAAACTTGCATTATAAAAATATTTACATCCCTTTTCCTCCCTCTTCTTTCCTAGTTCACCAATCTCTCCCTCCCAATTCATGCCCCTACCTTCCTCTCCTTCTCTCCTTCCCGAGCACTGTCTCTCTCTTTCTCTCTGTCTCTGTCTCTCTGTCCCTATACTCTTCCCTCTCCTTCTCCCTCACCCTAACTCCTTCTTCCTCTACCTACCTTCCTCTTCTCCTTCCTTGTGCCTCTTCCACCCCAACCCATGAACCTGACAAAGTTTATACCGACAAATTGTGGGATGACTGGTAAGACGGTTCTTTTTAAGGTACAGCTTTTAAATTACCATACATTACCTTCTGGAGAATCCAACCGCATGGGTGCAGTTCCTAGGCTCATGTTAATGCTTGCCAACACTGGCCCTATTGGGCTTTCAATCCCCATTGGCGTCAGAAGGGGAGAGTTTTTCATGAAGGCCCAATAGGTCTCTGCCATGTTGGGCTTCAGCTGTAGCCACAGGGTGCACTCAGTGCTCAGAAACCCAATGAAGAATTTCATTGTCCTGAGGAAAGACATAAGCAGAAGTCTGGGCCCACAGCAACATCAGATTGGTTCCAGTTGTCCCAACCAGTGGGATCTTCAGCAGAAACCCTAGAAGGGGGAATGGTGAATGAAAGGGACAAGAAACACAAAGAATTGACAGCAATACAGTATTCTGACCAAACTGCAAAATTTTGTTTTTCTCAGGTGATTTTTATAGTAAGCAGACCAGGAAACTGCCTATGGGAAAAGATCAGGGCACTGTCGAGTTGCCAAGCAACACAACGAAGCAACCTAACCACAAAACATTGTTACTAATGGTCACTATAGCAGAAAGATAAGGAAATGTTAAGTTATATTCTAATAAATCAAGACTTGTCCAGGCATGTCAAAAGTTTCTGGTTAGTGGCTCATTACTGGACAACAGAAACTTAACTCAGGCAGGCAATATGGCATGGCTCTTAAAATTGTCCTAGGCAGGTTCCCCTCCAAGTGTTAGTAGAAAGATCCTTCCATCGCTCCAGAGGGTGAATTGCAATTGGAGCCCTGCAGTGCTTGTCTGTAGTGGATACTCCAGCAGAATATACCAATAAAAATTTAAAATATATAATACAAGGGAAAGAATAGAATGTGGAGAGGAAGGATCAACTCCTAGTTTCCTCTTTTAGCTTTAGCAAAAATACGTTTGTTTGTTGGTTGGTTGGTTTGTTTTTTGCCAGAGCTGAGGATCAAACCCAGGGCCATGTGTTTGCTAGGCAAGCACTCTACCACTGAGCTAAATCCCCAACCCTGTTTTTTTTTTAATAGCTCAAATTTTTCTTTTCTTTTTTCTTTTTTTTTGTGGGGGGGAGCTGAGGATCCAACCCATGGCCTTGTGCTTGCTAGGCAAGAGTTCTACCACTGAGCTAAATCCCCAACCTCTTTTTTATTTGTTTAGATTAATTAATTTATTTATTTTTCTATTATCAGTTTGATACAGTATGAATTTTTACCTTAATAGTGTAATATTTCATTGAGGGTTGCTCAGTAATTGAACAAAACCAAATCTTATTATAAGCAACAGTCATCCATAATGCTTCTATGAACATAGTTGAGCATGTATCTTTGTGGTATGATTGAGCATTCCTTGGGTATATGCCCAAGAGTGGTATGGCTGTGTCTTGAGGTATTTCGATTGCCAATTTTCTGAGGAGCCACCATACTGACATCCAAAGTGATTGTACAAGTTTGCATTCTTACCAACAGTGGAGTAGTGTTCCTTTAGCTCCGCATCCTCTTCAACATTGATTGTCATTAGTGTTTTTGATCACTGCCATTCTGACAGGTGTAAGGTAGTATCTCAGACTCATTTTGATTTGCATTTCTCTGATAATTAAGGATACTGAGCATTTCTTTAAATGTCTTTCAGCCATTTGTGATTCTTGTTTTGTGAATTCTCTGTTTAGCTCTTTAGCCCATTGTTTAATTGGATTGTTCACTATTTTGATGTCTAATTTCTTGAGTTCTTTATATACTGTGGAAATCAATCCTCTGTCAGATGTGTGCTTGGTGAAGATCTTTTCCCATTCTGTAGGCTGTCTTTTTGTCTTATTGACCATATCTTTTGCCCTGCAAAAGTTTCAAGTGGTCCCATTGATTAATTGTTGTGTTTAGTGTTTGTGCTGTTGGTGTTATATTTAGGAAGTGGTCTCCAGTGCCAATGAATTCAAAAGTATTTCCTACCTTCTCTTTTTTTAAATTTAGTGTAACAGGATTTATGTTGATGTCTTTGATCCACATGGAATTGAGTTTTGTGCACGGTGACAGATATGGATCTATTTGCAATCTTTTACATATAGACATCCAGTTATGCCAGCACCATTTGTTGAAGATACTTTCTTTTTTCCATTGTATTGTGTTGGCTTCTTTGTCAAAAATCAAGTGTTCAGATGTGTGTGGATTAACATCAGGGTCTTCAGTTTGATTCCATTGGTCTGTATATTGCTTTTCATATCAGTACCAGGCTGTTTTTATTACTGTATCTCAAAATAGAGCTTGAGGTCAGGAATGTTGATGCCTCCAGAGGTTGCTTTAACATACAGGATTCTTTTAGCTATCCTGGGTCTTTTGTTTTTCCATATGAAGTTGAGTATTTTTCTTTCCAAGTCTGTGAAGAATTGTGTTGGGATTTTTATGGAGATTGCATTGAATCTGTAGATGCTTTTGGTAAGATTGCAATTTTTTCTATGTTAATCTTACCTATCCATGAGCATGGGATATCCTTGCATTTTCTGATATCTTCTTCAAATACTTTCTTTAGAGATTTAAAGGTCCTTCACTTGTTTAGTTAGTGTTATCCCAAGGTATGTTATATTATTTGTGGCTATTGTAAAGGGTTATGTTTCTCTGACTTCCTTCTCAGCCCTTTTTTATCATTTATGTACAGGAGGGCTACTGATTTTTTTTTATTTGATCTTGTATCCTGACACTTTACTGAATGAGTTTTTCAACTCTAGGAGTTCCCTGGTAGAATTTTTTGGGTCACTTATGTATACTATCATATCATCTGCAAATAGTGAAAGTTTGACTTCTTCCTTTCCAATTTGTATCTCTTTGATCTCTTTGTGTTGTCTTATTGCTCTAGCTAGAACTTCTAGTACTTGAAGTGGATATCACTCTGTATAAATAAAATGCTGTTTGGCCAGTGGCCAGGCAGGAAGTATAGGCAGGACAAGAGAGAAGAGAATTCTGGGAGGTAAGGGCTGGGGTGGAGAGAGATGGCCAGCTGCTGCCATGACTAGGAAGATGTAAGGTAATGGTAAGCCATGAGCCACATGGCAATGTATAGATTAATAGAAATTGGTTAATTTAAAATATAAAAACAGCTAGCTAGAAGCCTGAGCCATTGGGCCAAACAGTTTAAATAATATAAGTGTCTGTGTGTTTATTTTATAAGTGGGCTGCAGGACTGCTGTGGTTTGATGGGACCCAGAGAGAAACTCTTTAGTTACAAGTACTAATTGAGTAAAATATAGGGAAAGTAGACAGCCATGTCTTGTTCCAGATTTTAGTGGTATTGGTTTGAGTTTCTCATCATTAATTTGATAGTGGCTGTTGGCTTGCTATAAATTGTCTTTATTATGTTTAGAAATGTTCCTTGTATTCCTGATCTCTCAAAGACCGTTATCAGGAAGGAGTGTTGGATTTTGTCAAAGGCTTTTTCAGCATCTAATGAGAGGATCACGTCATTTTTTTCCTTTGAGTTTGTTTATATGGTATATTACATTGACAGATTTTCATATGTTGAACCATCCTTGTGTCCCTGGGATGAAACCTACTTGATCATGATGGATATTTTTTTGATGTATTCTTGTATTTGGTTTGCCAATATTTTGTTCAGTATTTTTGCATCAGTGTTCATGAGGGAGATTGGTCTGTAATTCTCTTTCTTTTTTGCATCTTTCTTTGGGTAAGGAATCACGGTAATTGTAGCTTCATAGAAAGAGCTTGGTAGTGTTCCCCCTGATTCTATTGTGTGGAATAATTTGAAGAGTGTTGATATTAGTTCTTATTTGAAAGTCTGATAGAATTCTGCACTGAAATCATCTGGTCCTGGGCTTTTTTTTTTGGTTGGTAAACTTTTTTCAATATATTTATGTATTAAATTTTTTTTCATTTTACATATCAACCCCAATTCTCCCTCCTTCCCTTTCTCCTGCCTCCTCACCTCCCTCCCACTATACCCCCATCCACTCCTCAGGGTGGGTAAGGCCTCCTATGGTAGTCAACAAAGTCTGGCATACCAAGTTGAAGGAGAGCCTAGCCCTTCCCCATTGTATCAAAGCTGAGCAAGGTATCCCACCACAGGGAATGGATCTCAAAAAGTCAGGTCATGCACCTGGGATAGGTCCTGGTCCTGCTGCCATGGATCTGACAAACAGATCATGACACAAAACAGTCACCCACATTCAGTGGGCCTAGTTTAGTCCCATGCAGGTTGCCTGTGTTTTTGCACTGGTGTCTACTCATCTTTTCCTCTGTTCAGTACAGGCAGTATCTGTGTATGAAGGTGCCTCTCTTGTTCTAATTGTTAGTCTTGGTTCACTAGGATTTTTTGTTAAATTGGTGCTGTTGGGCTCTGTTTCTTCATGATCAGCTTAGTCAAATCAGTGTTAGTGGGTTCTGTCTCTGGGAGCAGTTTTCCAGGTTGATGTAGGGTGTGCTTATGGCTTCGGTGGTTGTTAGGTTCATAGGGGTTAGTTTTTTTGTTTGTTTGTTTTCTTGTTTGAGTTTTTTTTTTGTGGAGGGATGGTAGAGTAGGGAAAGGTAGCTGTCTGGTCACTAGGACTCCAATGGGTAGGGCCTAGGAGTTAGAGACTTGATCTGCTGGTCTGGAAATGGGAGCTTACCAGTTCTCAGTCAGTGAAATGTATACTTAATGATTCTGGTGATCTGTTTAGGTGGTTGGGCAGTGCCTTTTTTTGTGTTCTCAGGTCATGTTTTGCTCATTTATCAACTTCTCAGCTGTTCTTATTTCCTCAGGCTGCAAACTGTAGGTTTCTGATTCCTCTCCCGGATGGATTTCAACTGAGTATGGTGGTCTCAGCAACACCTCCAAATTGTTGGGTTACACAGGATCAGCAGCTGGGCTCTGGGTTGGCCTCAGACAGTGTGTAGCTCCCTTCTGGTCTCATCCCATGGAGATGGCTCATTCCTCAAGTGTTGGGATTAAAGGCATCCCTGTTCCAAGCTCTTGATTAGGAGCTTATTTTCATTGACTCCTCAGTGGGTGGTAGCTCCGTTTCTGGTTTTTATTACAATTGCAGCCGTCGTCCATGCCATTCTGCCTACCTGCCTCTGCCTCTTTAAGGTACACTTACACACCATTGTGAACTGTTGTGTAGGGCTGGGAATTGAACCCTGGTCCTCTGTAACAGCAGGAAGTGCTCTTAACTATCAGCCTTCTCGCTAGCCTTCCCACTCTTCTCTTTATTATCATCATGATAATTTAAAAGTCAAGCTTATAGAAACTTTGAATTTTTTGATTATCTTTTCTATTATAACATCTGAGTAGCAGAGTGGCTTTATAGCCCTCAGATGTCAAAATTCAGGTAGATTATTTTTAAAAAGCCATTATCAAGGAAATAAAATATGAGTCACAACAAGATTGGCACAAGGTCATATGTTATTCCATTTTCTTAATAACTCAGCTATCTCATATCTTGGAATTGATTTCTTTGTTAATGAGTTTTGTAGTGGATTTGTTCTTTCCTAAAGTCATTGTTGGCTACAGTAAAAATGAAAGGCTCACTTCCCTTACAGACTACCCTAAGATTATATTGCTCACCTGACTCAGTCTCCATACCAGCTTGATTGTCCATTTGGATATATGGGAGGTACAAAGCAAAGCTGAGATAAAGACTGGTAACTCTGTGACCTCACCTTCTCAAAGTGTGGGAATTGTCACTTCAGGTCCTATTTAGAGCAATTGACAATGCAAGCCTCAGTAACCAGCAGTATCTCTGAGTAGTTTTCTCCAGTTGGTGATTTGTAAGAATCACAAGTCATTAATAATCATCTAATGTAAGTTTTCTGTGTCCTTGTATCTCACCTACTCTTCCAACTTGCTGAGAATTGGATTTTTACTTTCCAGTTCTGAAATATTAACTCTTTTTCATGAAATATAATTAACACTATGGGCTCTTTGCTTTTCTACAGCTGCTTTATTAAATGTAATGATCTCCTGTCCCACCCATGTGACTATAAATCACAGGTATGTTGTATTTTTTTAATTTTAATTTTTATTTTTGCTTTGTTAGTTCATTCATAAATACAATATATACTGATTATATTCATGCCCATTACCCTCTTTTATTCATTTCTTTCCCTCTGAACCCTGTTCATCATCCTAATTCCCTAAAGGCTACATTGTTGAAAAAAAATGTGTCCCCTCCTCTACTAGCCAGTAATAGCCATTAGATCCTCAAGAAATTTTGTGATGTATGGGTACTTCCTCTACCAATAGAATGTTGAAAGGTCCAATCTTGGGTAGGAATCCATGGCTGCTGAGTGTCAGGATTGTAATGACCATGTTGTATCTGCATGGTACCCCTTCCCCATTCTACTGCTCTGAAATTATATACACCTTTTTTTTTTTCCTGAGAGGTACTTAGAGCCTGGTAAGAGATAACATAGATGTCCTATTTATGGCTGAGCATTCACAGGTCATTTGTTCTCAGGACTTTGACCAGGAGTCAATCTCTGGATTAACTATCAGCCTCTGCAAAATGATTTGTCTCTACCCCATACTGAAAGTGATAGTAGTCTACAGGCATGAATATAAACATTTGGAATGACACTTGAAAATATGCCAAGTTTAAGCATTTTACTTTTTTCTTGTTTTTAATTTTATTTTATTTTATTTCTTCTTTCTTTAAGGGCCAAATAGTGTTTCCTGAAATTTATTAACCACAAGATCTCTACCGAGTCACAAGGTAATGGACATCTCTGTCGATTCCTCTCAAGACTATTGTGAAGAGTGTTACAATGAACAACAGGAGACAGAACAGCCCTTTCTAGTCCTGTGAAAGGTAGCCAAGGGGGATAATGCTAGGTCTCTCCTATCTGGATTCCTCTGTGTCCTATGCTTCAAGAAAAACAATGTGATTCCTTTGGCTTTGTTTGAGAGGTTGGTTTTTGGCTTTTTGTTTTGTTTTGGTTTGGGTTTTTTTGTTTGTTTGTTTGTTTGTTTGTTTGCTGTTAATGACTTTTAATGATGACTGATATTTTACACATTGCACTTTCTTTAGAAAACTGGGTCATGTCATTACAGCCTCTAATAGTTCACCACTGCATATGGAAAGCTGAAAGATGGAGGACCAGGTGAGCTCTCAAGGTCAGCTTCCACTTGACTGCAGAGTTCAGGACTTGGCGGATGTCAACATTGAGTTGTGGATAAAACCTTGCAGATTGCTTGGGCTTGCTCCAGCCTGTTACACAGGCAAACCCACGGGCTGCATTCTTCATTGCCAGCATCTATGGTCTTGAGTGCCAGCAAGCTCTTCCCGCCTCCCAGGCCATCGACTTAGCACACCATCTGGATGATTAAATATAGGGCATGCCTATGCAAAACGTCATGCTGATCCGTGGTTGAGACTTTTATGCCGTTCTTAGAAACACCCAGAATAAACTCCTCCTCCAGGGGAACAAAAAGCAGCTTTCCATCTTGCTGGGTGACATTTATATAATTTATCAGGTCCAATGGTCCTTGGAGACTCTTCCCCTGAGACAAGTCCAGTTTCTCGATGGCACCAACATACTTTATTCAAAACTTGGCACACGTATCTAAATTGTTGCTTTGTCCTGAGATTTTGGTGGAGTCCGTATCAAGGCTGACAATGGTGCTGGATCTCAAGAGACCACTAAGTCTGGAATCCACAGATTTGCTTTTCATGCTGATCTCACTGCTCTGGGAACTGCTGCTGCTGTGTTGCTTCTTGCCTTTGCAAAACATCTTTCACCATAGTTTGATTCAGAGAAGACGCCTTGGGGTGTTCTCCAAGGTTCTGCACACAGTGATCTGTGCAGGAGCTTCCCTTCCCAATGCACCCAGTCCCTTCCAGTCTGAGCAGTGGAAATGTCCACCAGGGTTCGTTCATCCCTGGACCTCTGGCGCCTCACAGGGTGTAGGATGATTGTCCATCAGCTGCAACCATCTGGACACTCCGGCTCCAGGTTGTTGTTTTTTTCCCCCTTTGGTTTTGTTTCAAGATTTTTTTTTTTTAAGTCTTTGGATCCAATTTTAGTCAATACAATTTTGATAACTTGTATTGAAAATAAATGCTATTTGATATTTTGCTAGAGTGCACTGAACCTATAGATTTGGTTATGTCAACAATATTAAATCTTCCAAGAAGCACATGCTTGTCTTTATTTTACTGTACCTCTAATTGTTTTCATAAAATTTACTATGCTGAATTTTCAGATTGTTTTATTCCTTGCGGCATAAGTTGTTTTCTCAATACCATGGCAGAACATCTAATGAAAGGAATTAAGAGAGAAAAGGTTTATTTTATCTCGCGGTTTAAGAAGAAACAATCCTTCATGGTGGGGAAGAGCTAGTGTCAGACATTACCATGTGAGCAAGACTGGGCCATTGGGGGTCCTCATCTCCTTATGCCTCGGTGGAATAAGGTTTATGGAGAACACTGGAAACAAGAATAGGCTATGAAATTCAAGGCTTGACGCCATCACAGCTGTACATTCTTTGGATTCTCAAACATTTCAAAACAACACCATCATCTGGGAATCAAGATTTCAAGCATAGGAGCCTGGGTATATCCAATAAACACTTGGTGAGATATATTCCTTTATGTGTTACTTTTTAAACAATAATCTATGTATAACATTGTTTAGTTAAATTACTTTCACACGTTTCAATTGGTGCACATAAATACTATTATTTTCTCTAACATAACACTTCATTGCTTCTGAGTACTAATAAAAAGTAATAGTAATGACTTTGAGTAGAGTCTTTAGGAATTCCAAAATTGAAGATCATATTTAATACAAAAAGGACCTTGCAATGTTTGGCTATTTTTGTATCTTTTATCTTAACGTAACTAGAAAACATCTATCTTTTGCTCTCATCATTCCAACCTCTGAAGAGGTAAACTTAACTACCATTATTGAATCTCAACAACAACTGATCTGGCTTCTTATGCTGAATTCAATGTGATGAGTACAACAGATTTTGGGAATCCATCCAGAGTGCCTATTTAAACAATGCTCACTGTCATATATAGGGCAATAAGAAAATCCTTCACTGATGTCTGGAAAGTAATGGAGAAGTAAAGGCAGGAGTCATCAGCTTAGATGGAATATTAGTTAGGGTTCCCTTGGATAAGACAAATTATTGAATGACTTTATATATATATATATATATGTGTGTGTGTGTGTGTGTGTGTGTGTGTGTATACATACATATATATATATGTATGTATTTATGTATGTATGTATGTATATATATGGAGAATTTATTGCGAGTACTTACAGGCTCTGTTCCAACTAATTCAACAATGGCTTCCTATGAAAGGAAGGTCAGATAATCCATAATTTGCTCAGTCTATGAGGCCTGATATCTCATCAGGTCCTCAGTCTTCATGGGAATCCCAAAATAGGCTCTAATGCCAGTGAAGGAATGGACATGCTCTCTAGCTGAGGCAAGCAAGCAAACAGCAAATGTTTCCTTCATCCATGTTCTTATATATGCTTTCAACAGAAAGTGTGGCCCAGATAAAAAGTGGGTTTTACCCAACTCAAAATATTTGGGTTGAAGTTGTATATTCCTACTTTAAAATCCAGAGTAGAAACGGATCTTCCCACTTCAAATTAGGCACAATCCTTGACAAGTATACCACTCCAATTTTGTGTTTTAGTTAATTCCCAATGTGGTCATTCGACAGATAAAAATAGCCATCAACAGTCTGCTCCCTGTCAGCTTGGCAGAGAATCTTATCTCCTTATGTTATTATGGTTAATTTCCAAATGAAAGCCAAACCAGGTCTAAATAATATATAAACATGACAGAACTATCCCACACAGTTATAACCCCATTACAAATACAAAATAAGTGTAATTTACCATGGGTCATATTCTTTCAATATCTCAAACTTAAATGTGATAACCATTAATAATGTTTAACCTGAGATTACATCACACTGTAAATAAAATGAGGAAAGAAAACACAAATATCTATACAAATGCATTCTTAACAAAATATGTCAGAAACACTCCTGTTAATTATAATCCTTGATCCTGCATTTGATTGCATGACCTTAACTAGTGTTTAATAACTACCTTCCTCTACCACCAATTCTGTAATCTCTTCTCCCTAGGAAAGCACCTCAATAGTTCTTGACTCTTTTTCTAGAGGAGTGACCTATACCTTCATTCCTGACAGGTCTGTGTCCATTGATGTTCTGCTAGGATTAGGCTGTTGTGTTTTTCCATTGATGTTAAAGACAGGACAGGGTGGCACCAAGAGACAACCTATATGATGTCCTGCACGACACAAATATTGATTCTTACCTCTATTTTTGGAGAAGCAATCCAACCACCCCAGGGTAATCTGGATCAGTCACCCCTCTGCATACATTTATTCCTTTCTTAACTTCTAGGATTAAGGGCATGAGAAGGTTAAATTAGCCAGGGAATGGTCTCATATATTGGGCTCAGTGTTAGTTTTTGATATTGGCAGATCTTAGACTCAGCAGCAGCCACAGGCAGGTCATCATTAGTGATTGAAAATCTGTGTTGTGGAGTCCATGCATAATCTCAGGCTCTGCCAGCATAACTACTTTATACATGGGTCCACTAGGCAATGACAAAGACTTCTGGGGAAAGAGGCTGACTGTCCACAAAATAGGTCATCCAATACACTTGATTGTTGAACTCCACTTCAGCTGAAGGCTTCTTTTGATATGCATGTAAATGGGACATAGATATCTTCCAATCCTTTACCAAATTTAAGAGCTCTATCCACATACTTCTTCCCCAGAAGTTGTTCTCACCAATTATCCAGTCAAGCTCTTTCTAATTCCATGACCATTCAGCCAATTAAATTCATGAATCAATGAAGAATTGAACATGTGGCCATTTCTCCTTCCAAGGAAAATGTATAACAATGTGTACTTCCAGAAGTTCTGCCCACTCAGAATATTTCCCTTTGCAGGTATGTTTTAGGTCTCTCCCAGGAAGGAGTTGTAATTCTGCAGCTGTTCACTGAGGGATGGTGCCTGCATAACATGCAGAACAATCCATAAACAACACCATTATCTTCTCTTCCTCAGTCAAATGTATATAAGCAACATCCCATGAGGTTATAGGTACATTTTTTGCTAGGAGATGGCCTTGAAATAGGAGTATAAACCATAGGCAATTGGGCAACTTCTATATGTTACTTTTCTTCAGGACCATGTTGGGCTTGATCACATATATACCACTTCCATTGGATAATGGATTGCTAGTGTATATATCCTAATCTGTGAACTGGCAGGTCAGATAACATCCTACTAAAGATAAAAATTTTAGGTAACATGGTAAATTGATGGTCCACTGTCAACATTCAGTTTTCACTAAGGTCCAGTAGCAGACATGGAGATATTTTTCAAAGGGAGAATAATTGTCTGTAGATTTTGGTAAAGCCTCACTCCAAAATCCCAAATGCCTTTTCTGTGATTCATCTCTAAGGGACTGCCAAAGGCTCCAAACAGCATCTCTATCTGCCAATGATACTTTAAGTATCATTAGTTATTCTGTATCATATGGTGCACATAGTAGAGCAGCCTGCATTGCAGCCTGGATCTATTGTAAAGCCTTTTCCTGTTCCAGAACCCAGACAAAGCAAGTAGTTTTCTGAGTCACTTGATAAATGGGATGGAGTATCATACACAAATGAGGACATTTCAGAATTTTTCTACTTATACAAATCAAAGAAAAAAAATTGTATGCTTCTTAACTATTTGGTGCCTGGAAACATAATGATTGAATAACCAGTATAAAAAACTCAGTATGAGTGATGCCACCATAAAGTTAATTTTGCCTGTGCTGACCCTTTTATGTTAGGCCATTGTGGACACTACTTTGTCGGTGCTGCCAAATACAATAACTATAATTACTTTACCTTTGACAATTAAGTGCTTCCACTTACCCTCTCCTATCTCAGAGCCCAATTAAGCCTACATGCATTTAATTCATCGAATTGAGCAGCAGTATGTCCCTCCCTAAGGTCTGGCACAAGAATAGGGGCAATAAGAAAACCTTTAAAATTTGCTGGTGCTCCTATCACCATTTTGCATCTTATGTGATTTGTGAAGGCTATGTCTTCTGTGTTTTCCCATTAAGAAAGGACAGGTATTAAGCAGCATAGCCACTCTACTATTACAATTTCCCTGAGCCTTAAAAGCCCTTCATCAAAACTAAGCCAAGAGATATCAGACATATCCAACACATTTTTAGTAGTCCATCTTTTGACAAATGTTTCAGCCAAACTCAGCTGAAATTAACTGATGCCAGTCATTTGAAATGATTCTATGTGAAGTAGACCACGAGTTTAACATCTGTTTTACATATGTGGAGTGTATCCCATATGTAATTACTGCTTCCTTTATATTTTTAAAGTCCCTTGTTGAAATTGGTTGTAAATGTATATGTCGTATATGGCTCGGGGTGTGTGTCATCTGCTGGTTTCTCATGGATGATAACAGGATAAGCCATTGTATGAGAGCCATTTAGAGATGTTATAACCTGTATGGTCTTGCCCTTCTGCTTATTAGGTCCCTTGTCATGTTTACTGAGAGTTTCTTCCAGGGCTTGCAAACGAGCACCTTGGTCTCTTCTAGGGAGTGAGCCTCCTCTCCTGCAAGGGACTCCAGATTTCTCATGGGATCATGGAATTTTTTATGTTCTTCAGAAACACATGATTCCATGGACCTTATCTCATCAATTAATGATAATCTTTCTTCCTTATAGTGTCTGGAGAGTTAGTATTCTATCCATTAAATGTTCACATTTATTGTCAATAAAGTCAATTTTTGATTCAAGCCTGTTTTGTAAATCCTGATTAGCAGATTCCAGAGAAAGAATCTTTTTCTGTTAGCCTTCATTACTATCTTTGAAAGCCTGTAAATCCTGGTTTGCAGATTCCAGAGAAAAAATCTTTTTTTGTAAGCCTTCATTGCTATTTTGAAAGCCTGTAAATCCTCTTTTAAAGCCTGTATCAGTCTCAATAATGACTCATCTTTGTTCTTATTATTAAACTAGTGTTGGAACACTGTGTGTATTATTACAATGAGTGCCAAAATGGTACAGGCCAGATATGCCTTAGGGAGGTCATATATTTCCAGGAAAATGTCATTCATCATACAGGCAAAAAGGTTTTTAAATTCTTGTAAGGTAATGTTGTCAGCCATATTACAAGAATTATGCAAAATTTGTTAGTCAGTTTTAAGGTTTAAAATTATCAAGTACTATTACTTGAAAGAAGATGCTTGTTTACCTAGCTTACCTTTCCATGGTTTTGGGTGATGCATTTGCACTTTTCAGCCAGCAGGAGGTGTTGGAATAGCTCCCAAGCAGGGCCTGCTGGCGACCTAGGCTGGCAGCAGCTAAAGACAGGAGCCAAGATGGCAGGGAGCTGGCACTAAGGGAGGAGGGGGAAATGCCTCAGTCACAGTGGTATTTGCTGGTCTGTGGGCTAAGCTAGGGAACCGAGACAGGACTAGCTGCTCCCTCTTTTGGGAATGGAACCATGTAGGCATTGCCTGGTTATATGGAACTTTGCAGGCAGGTTTAGGTACCTGCCAGCCAGGAAGGAGGCTGAGGGTGGGAGCCGCCCAGGCCTTTGGAATTTGCTCCATGTGAGCTCCAGATATTGGTGAAATTATTAAGGCCACTCCACGTAGTTAAAAGTGAAGTTTAGTTTGTGGCATAACTTACAAATGAAGGGATAGGTAGGTGGTAGGGTCTGGCAAAGGTATGGAGAACTCTGCTCTTTCTACCTCCAGCATCCAGGGACTGGGCACCAAGAGATCCCTCTCATTAGGATCCTGGGTCTTCAGCATCCTCTCTCAGCCCTGCCTTGTAGGCATGACCATTACCGAAGCCTTAATGGGGGTTGGAACTTCTAGGCCAACACTGGAATGGCTACGCACTACATTTCTGTTTGGCCTTCTCATTGGTTGTAAACTCAACCACATGACCTCATCACTGCCAGTCTATACAGACCTCCAGGTCTTCTATGGTTGGTATTAGGATTAAAGGCACGTGTCTCCATGCTGGTGGTGTCCTTGAACACACAGAGATCTGCCTGTGAAGTGATCAGGATTAAGAGCGTGTGCTACCACTGCCAGACTTCTGCTATGGCTTGCTATTAACTCTGACCCACACTCACTTTTATTTATTAACATACAAATAAAATCACATTTCAGCACAAATAAAATATCACCACAGTATGAAGTCTGCAGAATGGTAAATCATGTCAATTTTCACTCTTCCCCCCCCCTTTTTTTTTTTTCAATGAACTACATTTTTTTTTCTGAGACAGAGTTTCTCTGCATAGCTTTGCACTCTGAGACCAAAATGAGCCACCTTAGAAATAAGACCAAAATGCTTTCACCCTTAAACTAATACCTAAGATTTCTCCTTTTAGATACAGGCCATGAGTTACTGAAACCAGTCAGTCCAGATTCCAGAAACCAGGAAGTGTCAAAGTATAGAGTCATAAGGTAGTCATGGGGTAATGACTACTGGACTATGGAATGTCCTCTCCCTGGTTCCCTAGGTAACTGTTTGACCAAAGAATGTCCCAACCCTGGTTTCCAGGGTAACTAACCAGAAAAATGTCCCCACCTGAGGGCAGCCAATGAGAGATGGTGGCAGGCAACCACTCCCTTAGAAGTAAAGATTAAGCCATGATTTTTAGAAAGTCCCTGGAATCGAGCCAATCAGAATTGTACCCATACTAGCACCCCTAAATGACGTAACTTTGTGGTTTTTGCCTTTAAAAACTGAGCTTGCACAGAGGTGGGGACTTCCTCCAGCCTCCACTGTGTTGGATCTGTTGGATGAAGTCCCTGCCTAGGCTTGTATATCCAGAATTAAACCTTGCTTTTGCATCCAGCATGCTTGTCTTTGGTGGTCTCTCTGGGGGTCGCACAGCGCCTTTCCTGGAACTTGCTTCTGCCTGGCATACGCCACCACTGTCTGGTCCACCCCTTCTTATATCCTTCCCACCTCCTCTTCCTTCATTGAAAATGCTTCTGAAGGTTGGAGATTTAGCTCAGTGGTAGTATGGAAACTGAGCATCAGGATTTCCAGTGATGGTTGACTTTATCTATGTGAGTTTATAGGCCAGGAACTGGAATCCCAAAATGAGACATTAGACTGGACAATTTCAATATGAAGTAGTCCAAACTCAGGATAAGAGGGTCAGACATGGGGAATGCAGTGTTCTCTTATATCCAATTCTAGGATCCAGTCTATGCTGGCAGCTAGCACATGGGAAGACTGTGCAGAGCTGGTCCAGAGCAGTCTGACAGCTGGAGTGTGTGGAAGGCAGTCTGAGACTAAGAGGGAGGGAAACAGAGATTGGCGGAATGTGCCATATTGCCTGGGTGTAGAGGAAGAGAGGAGAGTGGATGGGTTTAGAAGAGTGACCTAAGGGGTGTTGCACCCATTTCACTAAAGCCCCAAAGACCACCAAGAAGCCAGTTTCCGATGTAAGCAAATAAGGTTCCTTTTATTGTCAGGTTCTATCTGGGCCATCACAAGGGAGATGAAAGAAAATGTGGCTGTGGCTGCTAGCTCAGGTGTAGAGAGTTATTACTGAGAATCTCAAAAGCTGGGAATTACATGCATGGGACTGGGTAGAAGGGATATGGGGAAAGGTGATTTTTTTTTAAACTATTGGTCTAGACTTTCAACATGAAGCCACATTTGAAACCATTGGGTTAGACTTTTGGTGGGGAACCACAATCCACTGAACAGTATTATCTGGATATCTTCAAGGGCCATAGACTGCAGACAGAATGTCTGCAGGAACATATTGAACATTCCTGAGGTCCTTCTTGGAACTAAGCACAGTAGGAGGCCCTACCCTAAAATGAAGTTTGTATGGCCTTCACAAAGAAAGCTGGTATACCTAGTGAGAGAGGACCGGGAAGTGGGTTGAGGAGCCAAAGCCAGAAGTGCAAAATGCCCCTTCCCTGTTGTTACTAGGAGGCCTGAAGAGTTGGGAGGTTAATGATGCCAACCTGGGTCCTGAGGATGCTAAAACTCCTGGGAGCAACAGTCACACCGGGGGGTAGCCTGGGAAAGTCACCAAGTCAGCAGCCCAGGGGAGTGGCAGGAAAAGCAGTCTTGCTGCCCTGAATCCTCCCAGGTCAGATGAGCTGTGGGGCTGGGACACAGAAGGGAAGGAACCTGAGGTGCCAGCAATTTCTCTTTTGTTCGTAAGGAAGCAGGTTCTGAAGTTCTGCAGTGGATATTTTACCCTCATCAGTAAATTTTAGGTAATGTGAACGCAACCACTTCTGATTTTTTTTTCATTAATCTTCCATTCTTATAAGAATACTATAGTAGATTGTAGTGGGTAGGACAAAGCTCTTCACATTCATCCATGCTAACTTGACACTTGGATCTGGGGAGTTGGCATCCCTGGAGACCTTTTAGATAATAGTCCTCAAAAGAATGCTTGCAGATTTGATTGATTCTCAAAATATTTTCTCCAGCAGGTATGGTTGTATACATTATCATTTAAAAGCAAACATTTTTTTGTTATTTTTTGAGACAGGGTTTCTCTGTGTAGCTTTGTGCCTCTCCTGGATCTCGCTCTGTAGACCAGGCTGGCTTTGAACTTACAAAGATCTGCCTGCCTCTGCCTCCCGAGTGCTGGGATTAAAAGCATGCACCACCACCAACAACGAAAGCAAACTTTTTATCCATCATTGATTTTTCATCCGTGATTATGCACTCTGATGTAAATACAGCATTCTGAAAAACTGTCTTTGCAAGGCCTGGTGGCACAGGCTCTGAATACCAGCACTCAGGAGGCAGGGAAAGACAGATCTCAGTAATTTTGAGGCCATCCTGGTCTAAATAGTGAGTTCCAGAACACCCATAGCTAATTGGTGAGACCTTCTCAAAATAACAAAAACAAAAAGAAAAGAAAACAAAATGTGTCTTCTTGTGCTGAGTTCTTAGTGTTGCACCTTGGAATCTGGAAAGTACAGTATGCTGTTTGAGGGTACCAGGTCACAGCCTTTTCAGTTGGAAAAGGCATTATAAACCAGGTGGTGGTGGCACACACTTTTAATCCCATCATTAGAGAGTCAAAGGCAGGTGGATCTCTCAGTTCAATTCAAACCTGGATGATAGAACAAGTTTCAAGAAAACAAGAGAGACACAAAGAAATGCTGTCTTTAGAGAGAGAGAGAGAGAGAGAGAGAGAGAGAGAGAGGGAGGGAGAGAGAGAGAGAGAGAGAGAGAGAGAGAGAGAGAGAGAAGATATTGAATAATTATGATCACTCATCTACATCAGAAAAATATCTGAAATAGTCTTTTGTCTCCTTGGTTCAAAAAAAGCATTCTGTCCATGGACACATGAACAAAATGTTAATTTTTTTTTAGTTATTATGTTTGATGTGTTTGAGATCTGAACTCACAATCCTGCTTTGTATGTCCCAAACTCACCATGTAGAACAGGTTGTCCTGGAACTAAGAGAGTCCCACTCACCTCTGTCTCCTGAGGGCTAGGACTAAAGGTGTGAACCAACACAACCATTCAAACCCTTAATTTTCACTTTGTGTTCTGTTGGCAGCCAGTGGTCTGATTGTGGACTTCTCCCAGGAGGTGGGGCAATGCCTGGAGCCTGCTCAGAGAGCTTTGTACAGAGACTGGATGTAGCAGAATTTCAGCAGTCTGGTTTCTGTGGGTGACAATAGTGGCTTGAAGTCTCCCTTGTTTCTAGTGAGAATTTTTTAACAAACTAAGCCACAAGTGTGTGAGCTTTGTATGAATGAGTCTCAAATCACAGAGCGTAAAGTGTAATCCTCAAAGGAAAAAAGAAAAATTTCAAGAAATGTTCTCTCATCTTTGTGTGTGTCCCTTTGGGAGGTGAAAGGCTCCCATTGTCTTGGTTCTATGATGAATTCAGAACCTCAAAGAACCTCATCCTATGGCAATATATTGTGTATCAAATACAGATTGCCTGAGGATCAGAGGACAGAGGCAGACACTAAATTAAATGTGGAGGCCAGGCAATGATGGCACACCTTTAATCTTAGGACTCGGGAGGCAGAAATCCATCTGGATCTCTGAGTTCAAGGTCACAATGGGAACAAAGCCAGGTGTGGTGGTACCCACCTTAATCCCAGCACTCAGATCTCAAATCTTTGCTTGGGAAGGACACATGCCTTTAATCCCAGGAAGTGATGGCAGGAAGAAGACAGGTATATAAGGAGTCAGGACAAGGAACTAGAAGCTTTTTAGCAGCAGTTCAGCTAAGACCCTTTAGGTGAGGATGCAGAGGCTTTCAGTCTGAGGAAACAGGATCGGCTGAGGAGTTGGTGAGATTGGTTGTGAATTCTTCTTTTTCTCTCATCTTTCAGCGTTCACTCCAATATATGGCTCCTGATATTTTTATTAATAAGACCAGGCTGGCAGAGATCCACTGGCCTCTGATTCCTGAGTACTGGGATTAAAGGCATGGTCTACCACCACCCAGCTGGTATTTATTATTTTTAATAACATTTTCTTTTATTGTTGTTGTATGTTTTTGTATATTCCTAAACATAAAAATACAACCTACTCAGTCTGTATGTTTTCAGGGAAGAATTTTGGTTTGGATAACCATATGGTGCACTCTTTCCTGGGAAAAACTCTCAGCACTCAGAATTTCTTAGTGTTTGACCAGCATTGAGGCCTAGTGAGCTGTCCCCTTCCATGTTAGCCTGTCTCTTGGTGTTGTCCTTTTTCTGCTCATGTTTAGGATGCCATGTTGCTAAGGTTTCATGCGTGTAGCATTTTGGACATTTCTAGGGGATACAGTCTCACAGCAAACATCCCATGTCCTCTGGCTCTTACGAAGTTCCCACTCCCTATTTCTCAATGATTCTTGGGGATGAGGTTCAGCATTTGTATTGTTTATGTGTCAGTTGGGACTGAGCATCATAACTCTACATTTTAACTGATTTTGTTTCTTTTTTGATATTTCCCTGCAGTGCTAAAATAACTTTCCTTGATGAGGAGTAAGGACTACATTTATCTGTGAGAATAAGAAAACTATTTAAAATGATATGGATTAGGCTGATGTGATAAATTAGTGCTTGTATACTCTCCCAGGAGATCATTGACTTGACAAACCCTGGGGACACTGGCTTGATTACCAATACTAGGCATGATTTTCCCCTTGATGACAATGTCTTGAACCCAATTAGAAGCCATTGGTTGCCACCAAGGTGTACCTCTCTTGCACCCTTAGGGTTATCATGCAGTGCAGATTTTTTTGTGGTTCATAGATTTCATAGCTGGGTAGGACTGTTAAATGGCTCCCTCCTTTGGAAGCAAGTCTTCAGGGAAGAGGCTTTAATGTTAGTTTTGTGATGATATATTGTGTACCATAATAAAATTTGCCTGAAGATCAGAGAACAGAACAAGCCACTAGATTAAACAGAGAAGCCAGGCAGTGGTGGCAAACACCATTAATCCCAGTACTGGGAAGAACACATGCCTTTAATCCCAGAAAGTAATAGCTGGGTGGAAAAAACATATATAAGGCTTGAGGACACAGTATCTAAAGGCTTTTTCACAAAAGTGTCACTTTCAGCTAGAGGCTTTTTCTGCCAGAGCCTTTTTAGCTGAGGAAGCTATTTGGCTAGAGGCCTATCACCTGGGCTCTTTCAGGCTGAGGAATTGGTAGTGGATGTGGCTTACTCTACTTCTCTGATCTTTCAGCTTTCACCTTAATGTCTGGCTTAGGGATTTTCATTATGAGACTGTGGAGGGGCCCCAAAACAGCTTGACTACACAGCTGCCATCTTAGGCTTAGGGGCCCAGACATAGCTTCTGTGACAGGCTTACTGGCAGGCCACACCCAGATCCAGGAAAGCCATAAACTGACACCACCCAGGGATTCACCCAGGGATGAGGAAGTACCTAACATCCTAAGCATTCCAACCATTAGTTAAGGTGGCCAGATGCTGTGAATATTGCTCTGTGTAAATAAAGTTCTGATTGTCCAGTGGCCAGGCAGGAAGTATAGGCGGGACAAGAGAGTAGAGAATTCTGGGAAGTAGAAGACTGGAGAGAGACACCTCCAGCCGCTGCCATGAGAAGCAACATGTAAAGACACAGGTAAGCCACATGCCATGTGGCAAAGAATAGATTAACAGAAATGGGTTAATTTAAAATAGAAGAAGTTGATAACAAGCAGGCTGCCACGGCCATACCGTTTAAAAGCAATATAAGTTTCTGTGTGCTTTCTTGGTTGGGTCTGAGCTACTATGGGACTGGCGGGTAAGAGAGATTTGTCCTGACTGGGCCAGGCAGGAAAACTCTAACTACAGCCAGATATCCCTGAGTCTAGCACACACCTATTTTTGTTTTACAGATGCCCATACCAAAAACCATTTAAGATTCCAACAACAACAAGTCCCATCTCAAGTTTTAGGATCTGTGTGTGGTGATATTTTATTGTATTCTAAAGAATTTTCCTGAAGATCAAAGGACAGAACAAGTCACTAGATTAAGCATAGAGGCCAGGCAGTGGTGACACATACCTTTAATCCTAGCATTTGTGAAGCAGAGCCAGAGATCTGTCTGGATTTCTGTGAGTTCATGGCCACATTGTGCTACACAGGATTAATCCAGTCTAACAGAGAAACAGAGCCAAGCAGTAGTGGCACACACCTTTAATCCCAGTACTTGGAAGTCACATGTTTTTAATCCCAGAACTAGCAAGTTTGATTCAGGACATTATGACTGGGTGGAGAAAGGCATAGAAGGCATGAGGAAACAGGAACTTTTGGAAGAGGATTCAGAAGCATTCAGTCTGAGGATTCATTGAGATGGGATTAGCTGATTGGTGAGGTGAAAAGTGGCTATAGTTTTGTTCCTTTGCCTCCCTGATCTTTCAGCATTTACCCCAATATCTGGCTCCATGTTTTTCCATTATAAGACCATTTAGAATTCCTGCAACATCTATGTGCAAAGTGTTTGGCTTATTCAACAGTAGGGACTCACCTTCTACCTCTAGGAGACAAACATAGACAACAGCAGTAGCTTGTAATGGTTCCATAATCTTAACGATAGTTGTGACCAACAACTCCAAAGCAGGCTTCTAACACCTGGTGTTTGTCATCTTGTTAGAAAAATCTGTGTCTCTTATAACAAGCATTATCAGCCCAGATAGGAAATTTTCATATATGTATTTGGATTTTTGAGACAGGATTTCCTCTGTGTAGCTTTGCACCTTTCCTGGAACTTGCTTTGTAGGCCAGGCTGGCCTCTAACTCACAGAGATCCACCTGCCTCTGCCTTCTAAGTGCTGGGATTAAAGGTGTGCACCACTACCACCCAGCTTCATTTATATTTTAACTGTAATTGGATACACAGACTTATATGTTATAAGTATTAATGGTAGATGATAAGAGTATGATTGTTTATGACTTTTTAGACATCCTTAGTGTTATTTTACCCTTCTTCTGTGTTTGTATCTGTCCCTTCTCCATAATTCTCTCCTTGTTTTTCTATTTCTCCATTGACATCACTGTTCCCTGTTATTCCTGTTATGCCCAGATCACGGGGACCCCCGAAAGACCACTACAGAGACTGAATCACGTATGTAAAAGCAAAGAATCTTTACTATCTTCAAGTTCTGAGCTTGGTCTCTCTGTCTGTCTGACACAACAGGTGAGAACAGAGAGCCCTGAGCTCAGGCAGGGTGGGAATTTTATCATAGCAGAGGTTGGAGTGAGGGGATTTCCAGAGTTCAGGACCTTGATTGGCTGACAATTGTCTAAGGGTATCTGTAAAACAAAAATAGGTGTGTGCTAGACTCAGGGACTTCTGGCCACCTTATCTAAGGGTTGGAATGTTTGGGATGTCAGGTACTTCCTCATTCCTGGGTGGATCCCTGGGTGGTGTCAGCTTAAGGCTTTTTCTGGATCTGGGTGTTGCCTGTGACAGAAGCTGTGTCTAGGCCCCTAAGCCTGTTGTGTTGACTGTGTGGTCAAGCTTTTTGGGGTCCCCTCCACAATTCCTCTCCCTATTACTCCCTATATCTCATTGAGGTCTCTTTTTACTTTCCTGGTTACTGAAGTTTATGTACTCACATCTGAAGATCAATGTTCTTCACAGCTAAATAGTAATTTATAGTATACTTGTACTGTATTTTCACTATCCATTAGTCAGTTGAAGGATATTTAAATTGTTTCCCTTTCAAAGCTATTGTGAATAGAACAGCGATGTCCATGGTTGAGCAAGTATCTATGAGTAGAGTACCAAGTCCTTTTTGAACATATGCCAAGGAGTGGTACAGCTTGCCCATGTGCTAGATTTGTTTAACTTGAGGATTTGTATATTTGACTTAAAATTCTCTGTGTTGATTTCCAGAGTTGCAAGAATTTTTGTTTATAGGTTTTTATTTCCTATGGTTATGATTTTAGTGTTCCTTGTAAGTGGACACTTCTGTGTCCCTCCTTCACTCTAAAATAATCACTCAGAGGCTTACACTAATTACAAGTGCCCAGAAAATAGCTCAGGCTTATAACTACCTCTTACAAGTTAACCCATTTCTATTAATTCATGTTCTACCCCTAGTGATAGGAAATCACAACATGTCCACATGGTTGGGCTTGCCTGGCGGACCGCCTAGTTATTTCCAGTTCAAAATAGCCATTTCTGGGTCAAACATCTCACGGGACCGGGACTCCGTGGCTTTACATGGTTGTGTAAAGTGTGCATGTAATCTATGCACATGCGTGGAGTAGCCACATGCAGTCCTGTATGGATGCGCAGCCCACTCTTTAAAAAGCTGGCACCATTTTGCACAGGTCTCTCTTCTCTCTCCTCTTCTCACTCACGTGTGTGCTTCACACAGGCCTGTCACGTCTGTCTCTTCCTATCCTATATTAATAAACAGCTCTTCTGTGGATTTGTCGTGTTCAGGACGTGTTCCTCACGGGTTAAGAGTGCCGCTAAATAACTAACACCAAGTCTGATATCTTCACCTAGCCTTATCCTGTCTAGATGTCAGCCAATCAGCTTCCATATTAAACCAATCACAGGGACAAAGCTTCACAGTGTACAAAAGAATTTTCCACAGTAGTTACTGGTTGGATTATTGAGAGTACTCTTTATTTAATATAAGAGTTAGTGGTTTGCTCTCTTGCACATGGATGGTTCCTTCCCATTTCTCATCTGCTTATCAATTCTTCAAATGAAATTTTGTACTTCCCATGTTCTCATTGATAATTCCTCTGATTTACTCTGTATATTTTTCATCTAATTTATTATCTGCTGTCCTGCTTTATTGAAATGAATTGTATTAATTCTTGCCTATATTCAAAAGCGCTCTTGTCTCCATTGTTGACAATGGTAGGCCTAAGCTAATGGCCAAGCAGTTTAAATAATATAAATATCTGTGTGTTTATTTTATAAGTGGGCTACTGGACTGCTGGGGCTTAATAGGACCTGGAGAGAAGCTCTCAATATACAATGTCAGTACGTTTCTTCTGTCAGTAGCCATTCAATCCTTCCCTTAGATGAATTTTTACAGTCCAGTTTATTAGGAAAGTGTAGTGTTGATCTCGTTACTGAAAACTGTCATTGCCTCACTCAGATTGTCATCCTCCACACTCTGAACTGAGTTTCAACTTTCCTGCTATTTCTGTTCTTCCCTATCAGTCACATCCATGTCACGGCACCTCACAATTGATATTAATCATAGGATCAAAAGTTTTAACTAGAAGAGGGCCTCAGTAAAAGTGTAAAGTCAAAAGCAGAAGTGATCTCTCTTCCCCAAGGTAAGAGCGTTCTCACAACCTAATGAAGTGGCTCTAGGGTGTAGAGTTCACTGAACACTTGACACCTCTCACTAAAATCCTGGATTGCACATCACCACTAATTCTAGGTTGTAGCACTTAGCACAACTGTGTCAAACTATATTCCAGCTACCACTTATGTCAGGTAGTTACAGTCATGTATCACTGCAACATTGCATACCCACGTCATAGAAGTAATAGTGAGATGTATGAAATCTACATATAACTGTCAGACATAAAAGTTAATTGCAATTTTATTTATGGATGTGATAGCACAGACATGGAAAACTAAGGCTACAAACTGCTTCATGCATTCACAGCCACCTTCCTCTTCTTTCCCTAATTTAAAGGACCATCCTGACCTATTTCTTCATGGTCACCCAGTTCTCTTACAATCAATTCTCATACACAATGTAATAAAGATGACCATGGAGACAGTCTCACAATTCATCAAGAAGCCCATAAGTACCCTTTTAATTATGGCATACAGTAGGTACAGTGAAACAGAATTGAAAACAGCACAAGAGAAAGCAGAGTCTGTGAATGAAAAAGAGTCTTTCTTTTTTCCACTCCATTACATGCAAATATATTTTTAATTTTAAAATTACATTAATTTATCCATGTGCGTGTGCCATGGAACTAGCCAGGTGCTGGTCAGATAGTCAGAGAATTAACTTGTGGGAAACGGTTCTCACTTCCCACCATGTACGTCCTAGGGATGGAACTTCAGTTTTCAGCCTTGGCCACAGGCATCCCTGCCCAGTGAATCCTCTCACCAGTGTGAAATCTAGCTTCAAAATCAAATCTTCTCTTCAACAGGATGTGTAATGTACCACTAATTCCTCAAGGTGGCAGTGTCTGAGTTATTAAGCCACATTGTGTAATTCCTGCTTAAACTGCAGAGTTATTCCTAATCAACACTTACATATTTTTGTTGTTTTTGAACTACAATGACATTGATATTCACTTTAATTCCAAAGAATGTAAAATGTTTAATAACTTCTTTGGAATATTGTATTTAAACAATTTCCCTAACAGGGATCATGGGACATTTTCTACCTGGATATTATCAGTTCTGTGCTTACTAAATCATTTTCCACTTTTTTTCTCTTTTCTTTTTTTCAATTATATTTTCTGCCAACATATTGCTTTATTTCTTGACTGAAGTAAATTAAGTCTTTCTAGAGTCATACAGCACACAGTGATTTGAACAATAGAGTTAAAGAGAAACAAACAAACAATAGCAACAACACATGAGCATTCAATTTAGCAGAACCAGGAAGGAAGCCATGTTTTAAAACAGATAGATTTCTTAATGAGGCCTTTTTCTTGGCCTCGAGAAAATCTGCCGAGCTATTCCTAGGAACCTCTGTCACAGATCTATACCCCTACCCTAATGGAGATCAGAATGGGTGAAGAGGATGGGAAAGGGAGAAACTGGGAAAGACACATGGTCTGGGCAACCACTGAGTGTAAAATGTCCCCTGGCTCTCACATGAAAGACAGTTCAGGTGATATACTCAGTCAGTGATGACAGAGTTACTGAAAATGGCTCAGAGATCACTTCAGATTCCCCTGCTCACTCTGGGGAGTAGTAAACCAAAACATTTGCAATGTTCCAGTATCAAGGGTTACAGACAATCCACGGGGACTCTTCAACTCAAACTTGAAGCAAAGCCACAAGTCAGAGGGCAGAGGGATGCTATGCTGAAGTTCTTCTATGATTCTAAACTCAATGGCTGTCACTAGGTCCTGTCCCCAGCCAGAACTTTTGTTTTCCCTGTGACATCATCTTGCTCACCCATCTGTGCTGATGATGGTGTGAACTGAAGAAGCTGGGATTCACAGGATGAATGACAGACCCATCTGAAGAGTTGCCAGCTCCTCACTTCACACCTCCTTCCCAACACAAGGCAATAGTACACACCGGAGCCTACAGCTAGAGCGCAGTTGTCCAGCAGTGATAAGCTTGGTCTGTAGCAAATGTAGCATGCTTGGCTTAGAGGGGCAGAGGCTCTGGGATTGGAGGATAGATACTTTGAGAAGAAGGTGGGTGAACTGTTTCAGCAGTGATGGAGAAGGAAAGTAGCCAGAGAATAAATAGGGGAAAGTACTGGGTTTACTAACAAAACACAACTGGAGATAGGGGGGTGGGGGGTGGGGGGGGGAGTGACAGGATTTCTTCTGACTATCTGATTCTTTAAAAATGACACCAGTAAATTGCATTCTATTCAGAAGGGACCATTTGAAAGTCCATCAACTTAAAATTCAAATTTTGAAATGATTTTCATGTTCTGTCCCAATGCTTTGGTGCGTGGACCAGCATCTGGCTGATCAGTGTGTTCCCTCTTCTGTGTGCCTGGCACTTCTGAGTGACCAATATTGAAACACTTGCAAGTCTGTTTTACATTATTTAGTGGAAAACATGCAGACAGCAGGCAAGGTGGTATTCATACAATTAGACACATAAACTTAACACCAATGGGTCTCATTTCATGGAGAAATAAATAGATGAGAAGAGTCAAGATAAAATGTGAATGACAAAGGACCAAGGTGTCTGTCCCTGCTGGCTGCAGGACAGATGTGCCTGAAGCTTAGCATATGTGTACTGAGAAGGATTAGAAACACTTTTAAGGATGTGGATTCCCTTGGAACTCATTTGTTAATTAAAAATTATGAGGGTCCTTACTTGGATTTGAAAAATGTTCAAAGGATGCAAGCTGACAGGGACATACAGGCTTCCAGTCATGGTGCACTCTCCTGCCTGCCTAGGTTGGATGTGGTGGTATGAAAGAATGCTACAGCATATGTGCATGTAAGTCAAAGCATCCAACATGGCAGAAGATGTGCAAAAGCCTAGCCCACCAAATAGAGTTGTGTTGGTTCTCAGAGGAGAGTAAAAGGATATGTGCACAGGACCCTATGTGCACCCAGGACCCTATGTGAACCCAGGACCCTATATGGACTCAAGACACCATGTGCACTCTGGACCCTATGTGCACTGATGGTTACCCCACAGAACCTCCTAAAAGCACAGCTCATCCACACAACCAGTTCTCTCAGAAGTGTTCTCTGTGTGCTTTACACCAAGTTCTTTATGCAAAATTGTGCTTATTGGCATCACTAGTCTCTCAACTCTAAAAGGGGCATGAGGCTCGCCCCCTACCTCTGGCATCTGGTGGTGTGAAGCTGATGCCCTGAAAGGTGAGGTGTTTTGAACAAAGTCACACAGCTAGTTAATGGCAGAGCTGGGGAGAAAACATGTCTCCTCTTATGCATTGTGATTTGCCATATTGCATTCACACATATAAAGTGTTAACAATCCTTTAACCCCAATTTTGTTTGATGTGGGATTTAGGAGTGGGGCTTATGTCCACCAACTAGTTTAATAAGCAGCTTCAGAGGGCATATTCAGACGCTTAATGCTGTAACTGTTGCAGGGTTGGAAAATGAGGGTGTGGAACATTGGGGCATGGCTAGTTATAAGAGGGGGAAGGGAAGATGGGGTGAGGTGTGTTTCAGAAGAAACAGTGACCAGCCTGCTAAGGTGCATCCTTTGTGAAAGGGTATGTACAAACAAACTGACCAGAAGCAGTTTACCGTGGTAGAAATTTGGTTTTCCTCCTTCCTTTCTTTGACCTCATTTGCTCATAAGAAATAAAAATAAAAAGCCAGACTCCTAAGAACGTTCGTGGAAGAAATAGGGGCTATGAGTGGGTGTGGGTGCTCACGTTGGCTGCGTTTACAAAGCATTGGTTCATGTTGCTGTGAAAACATGCCCAATGGAAGCTGTCCCTTCAGAAGAAAGCAGAGTTGGTATGCTCAATGATACAGTACTTGCAGTGGCGGTTCACAAACCTCAGAGCCTCTGCTGAAGCTTCCCTGTCCTGGACATTCAGCATCTGCAGGTCAAAGCAGTTTGAGGCCATGATCTACAGGCTTTGGCCCGTGATGCTCTCACAGGACTTGAGGCTTAACCTCTTGAGATTGAAACAGTTCAAAGCCAGGGATTCAAGGCTCGTGTCAGAGACCAGAGGACATTTGCCTATGTGCAGAGACTTAAGTTTTGTGCCGTTCTTGGCAAGGTACTCCACGCCATGGTCCGTGATGCCCTCACAGCCCCTCACATTGAGGTAGCATAATTTGCTACAGTACTTAGCCACATGACAAATGCCCACATCTGTGATGCAGCCACAGTGGGCAATGCTGAGGTACCACAAGCAGGACTCCAGCTTAGCTATCTCCTGCAGGCCAAAGTCTCTGACAAAGCGGTAGTCACTGACACTCAGCTCCTTGATGGACATGCAGTAGTGAGAAAAACAAAAGAAGTAAGGGAAAAGAATTGTAGGAGTTTATTACTGGGCATTTCTGTATCAAATTTCCCTATATAGGTACAAACTAGGATGGCCCAATCAGGACTACAGGTGCATAGCCATTGAAGCTGTTCTTTATCATATGGCATAATAACAACATCAGGGTCCCACCCAAAGTATCATGTGGAAGTTTTTATCCCCAGCATGATCAATTGGCAAGCCAAGGAGGGGTAGGTGGGGAGGATATTTTTCTTAGCAACAGGAAGGTATACCCAAAGTAAGGGCACAGGTTCTTGCCAAAGCAGTCCTGTGGGGGCAAATTCTGTAGAAAACATGGTCAGATATAAAGGTGAGGCCGACTCAAAATATCCTGTGTATGTTGGGTGATGGCTGACTCAACTTTTTGTAGTGCCTTTTCTGCATCTACAGTAAGATATCTGGGGGACTGAGGATCGGAATCCCCTTTGAGAATATCTTCGAGGGGACATACTTCTCCCTTGGTTATTTTTAAATAAGGTCGTAGCCAATTGATATACCCCAGAAGCTTCTAGAAGTCATTAAGACAACGGAGCTTGCCTCTCTTGATCTGAATTTTCTTGGTATAAAGAAGTTCTGGATGTAACTCAAATCCTAAAAACAAGAAGGGGTATTGGGTCTGTATCTTTTCTGGGGCTATATAGAATCCTCGGCCTTGAAGTAAAGTAATTATCTTTTGGGCTATATATTGTTTTTTCTTCAGACTCCCCTGCTATTAATAGATCATCCATATAGTGTATAATATAAGCATCAGGGTACTGGATTCTCACCGGATCAATGGATTGAGCTACATATTTTTGACATAGTGTGGGTGAATTGGCCATACCTTGGGGCAATACTTTCCATTGAAATCGGGGGTTGGGTCCAACATGACTCACAACAGGTATAGAGAAGGCAATTGGTTTGCAATCCAGAGGATGCAGGGGGATAGAGGAAAAGCAGTCTTTGATATCTATAACAATCTTAAAATATTTTTTAGGGATAGCCACAGGAGTTGGCAATCCAGGCTGTAATGCCCCCATAGGGACCATAGTCTTATTTACTTCCCTAAGATCCTGTAACAACCTCCGTTTTCCAGTCTTTTTCTTTATTACAAAGATGGGAGTGTTCCATGGAGATGTGGAAGGCTCAAGATGCCCTTGCTCTAATTGTTCCTGCACCAACTGGAGGGCAGTTTGAACTTTTTCCTGAGGCATGGACCACTGGTCTATCCAAACGGGGTCATCTGACTTCCAAGTTATTTTATCGGCTTGGTGTGCAGGAGGAGCAGTGGTCCTTAGGAAAAAAGGTCTGTCCCTAATCGCCTTTTGTCCAGCTTGGGGATGGGCATGATGGGCTGAGTTTGCCCCTGTTCAAAGTTTCCTAACCCTTTGCCAGGCAGAAAGCCTGTCTTTAGCATCATTTGGGTCACTTTATCATTGGGACCCATCATGATGATCCCCATCTGTGTCATTATATCTCTTCCCCACAGGTTTATGGGCAACCCTTCAACCACAAAGGGCCTTACTGTTCCAGTATTTCCCCCAGGGTCCTCCCATTTTAGAAATCTATAGCTTTGTAGTGTATTTTGGATTTGGCCTATCCCCTTTAAATGTGTGGCAGTGGGCTCCAGTGGCCATGAATCAGGCCAATATTTTTTGGCTATGACAGTGGCATCAGCGCCTGTGTCCAAAAGGTCCAGAAATTGTTTTCCCTCCAGAGAAAAGTTTAATTGTAGGTCGGCTCTCTGTTAATTGTTGGACCCAGAATATGTTTGATGATCCTGGTTCTGAAAGACCATGAGTTGGACCCTTATGGGGAAATTGTCCAACTATCGGGAGAGGGAGAGCCTGAGTGATAAGTTGGCCCACATGGATGGTGATAGGACCCCTAGAGGCTAGGGCCAGGAATTTTCTCTCTCCCTGATAATCAGAATCAACTATGGAAGGAATGATAGAGAGTCCTTGCCGTGAGCTGGAAGCTCGTCCTATAATAAGAAAGAACATCCCAGGCGGGGGGTGGGGGGAGGGAAAGGGAGGGCAAGGATCCTGGTCTCTATAATCACCATGCCCTCTTCCAGGGTTACAATCTGGGTGGTGGAGGAACAGAGGTCCAGTCCTGCACTTCCTGGTGTGGCTCGGGATAGGCTTTAGCAAGTTGGGCCAAGGCTGTCTGGGGCACTGGGGTTCCCTGTTCTTGATTGTTATTGAAGGGGTTGTTGGGTGTTATACAGGGCTGTGATAGATGAGTGGGGCCCCAAGACGGGGCCCGCAGCCCATGTCCCGAGACCGCAGATAACGGTTGGCCATTAACATCAGTCTTGGAGCAACAGTCTCTGGCGCAATGCCGTCCCCTTTTGCATCGAGGGCAGAGCCCTTGGGGTGGGTTTCTCAGATTATCATTAAGGGGGGGGGATCTCTCACCCTTGGCGCCAGGGCATGATCTGGCAAAATGTCCCAGGTGTCTGTATTTGAAAGTTTTTGGTTCCATTGTTAGGCCCTCTAGCAGGCACCTGCAGCATGGCACCTGTGGCCATACTAAGGGGCTTAGAAATCTTATGATCAAAGGAGTCTACTTCACTACACAGCTTGATCATGCCCTTGAGGTCCCTAGCCTTAGTTTTGCCCCTCAAGGCTGCCCTGCAGGCTGCATTGGCATTCTCTATGGCTAATAGCGTGACCACAATATTTTCTAAACCATCTTTTCCCAGGATTCTTTCAGCTGCTTCTAGCAGCCTGGTAAAGAACTGGGCGTAAGGTTCACTGTTGCCTTGGACTATCTTAGACAGGGAGGTGGTGGCTGCCCCTGTCCCGGGCACAAATGGACAGGCCACCAGCGCTGCTTGAGCCCTCTGTGCCAGAAGCCCTGCTGGGAGTTTCTGTTGTTTTTCCTCTGTGGCATATTTGCCTCTCCCTGTAACCTTGTTAGAAGACCATGAAGCCATCTGAGGACTTTTCTTATTTATGACGGCCTGTGTTTCAGCTCTGTCTATAAATTCGGCCTTCCAGGTTAAAAATTGGCTCCGAGTTAATACTGACTGAACCACCTTATTCCATTCATGAGGCAACAGATTACCCCCCTGCCCCAGCCCTTCAAGAACTGAAATTGTGAAGGGTGCATTAATGCCATAATTTTTGACTGCTGAGTGTAAATCCTTCAGATGTTTTATTTTTAGTTTTGTATATATAACTTGGTCAGTGTCATGATTCTCCACTGGGTCCTTCTCCTCTCCCTCCAAGGCCGAAGACCCCTGTTCCATAACCTTAGTATCTCTGTCAGCACCCTGAGTGGTGTCTGCCTGTTCCCCCACATCCTGTGATTGAGTGCCAGAGTGGGTCATTACTGGTAAAGAGAGGGACACTGCAGTCAGTGCCCTTTTGGTCTTGCCTACTTTTGGTCTCTAAGAGGCCCTGCATTCCAGGTATAACAGGGCCCATTTGTATTGTCATTGTTGACGAATGTGCACTTGGGGTCATTGGGAGCAGGAGTGACATAGGGAGGCAGAGAGGGCCAGTGAAGGCTCCTCTCATCTATTTGGTGGCTAGCCAAAAGGCCACTTCTTCCAGGCTGATTTCTGAAGAAGGGTCAATCCAGTCATCGCCTGCTGCATTCTTATAAATGACAGGATAAATCTTTTTATAGGATTTGATCCGGACCAGAGGCTTTAACAAAGGAGGGATTAATTCAGCGGCAGGGATAGGCTCATCAATAAGGGAGGGGCCACGCGAGGCCCCGGCAGCCTTAGGGCTGCCTGTGATCTCAAGTCCCCATTAGTCTAAGGCAGAGCAGCTGCCGGGGGTGCAGCGGCTGTCTCTGTTTTACTTTAGTTCTGTGGCGGAGCAGCCGCCTTGGCCCTGGACTCATTATCGGGCATCCGGCAGGAGGAGTGTGAGAGAAAATCCTCCTCCGAAAGGGCTAATAAATGTGAAATGCCCATCTCCCTCTGCCTCTTTTAAAATATCTCTGATCACACCATAAAAACTAAAGAAAGCATCAGGAACATTTTCTCACTGTTTAAGTAATTTGTTGATGTCTCTTCCAACCTTATTCCAAGTTAGTGGGTGAATCCCTGGGCCATTAACTACCAGCCAAGGGCACTTCTTCTCCACAAAAAAGAAGGATTTTATCAGATCCTTTTTCTTAACTCAGTCCTCTCTTACTGAGATTGCCCTTCATTTCTTCAATAAAAAGAACCTTTTTTGATAATCCTTTGCCCATGGCTATGGGATGACTATGCTTACCTCTAGACTCTCCCGGGTTGCACGAGTGATGCAGTCCAGGAGTCTCTACCTTGCATCTCTATCTTGCCTTGTCCGGAGCTCCGCTATCCATCTGGTAGGCCACTGTGCCTCTGGACCCACGTTGAGGCACCATTTGTCCCGTCCTGCAGGCCAGGTTATTAGGTCAGACCCAAGGAGGCACCACCTGAAAGACCAATGGGGGTGAGAGAGAAAGGAGACCAAGCACATAAAGAAAGACAGAGTCTGTCTGAGTCACGTCAAGGTCTCATTTATTGCAAAGCGAAGCAAGCTTATATACTGGTGGATATGAGGCGAAGGGAGGGAGATGAAAAAATTGTTAGAAAAGGGTTCAGGACGAGGTCTCTTTGGTCCAGTGCTCAAGGAACCGATCAATCAATTAGAAAAGGGTTAGGGAGAGGTCTCTTTGGTCCGATGCTTTGAACAACTGATCAATCAAACACACTCCAGGAAGTTTAATCTAAAAGTACACTTTGTGGTTTTTCCGGGAATGATTGTTTCTGCAATTCAATGGGTGCAGTTATGCCAGATCATCCAAGCAAGAAAAGTCAAGGCACAGCTATCCAATTTTTGGTTCCCAACACAGTAGATCACAAGGTAGTGGAGGACCTCATCAGTGAGGCAGACACAAGGGCACAGATAGAGGTGTGTGAGCTAGGTGCAGTGAGCCTTCATCCTCCAGCATGAAGCAGTCCATCATATAAAGGTAGCAGATGGAAATCTGTTTGTCATGCAGGGGGGGGCAGTTTAATGGAGGCCTCCCAGGTCAAGCTGATGGAAGTAACTTTGGAGCACCCTGACACATCCAGATGCTCCAGGTTGGGACAGAGGGACACCACATCAAAGACAGCTTCCTTGGAGATATTGTAACATCCTGAGACTTCCAGGCGCCTCAGTTCTGGGCAGCAATAGGCAATGGTGTAAAGGCCTTGGTCTATGAGCCTCTGGCAGTCACTGTCAATGACAGTCTTCAGCATGAGACACACATTGGGTATCTCCTGGCAAAGCCTATGGGTCAGTACTTTCAGGGCACAGTCCACATTGATGGTCTCGCCTTTTCAGTGTCCAACCTATGGGGTTCGATTCAGAACCTAAAATAGCACATGCTCATTTATTCAGTCAGGAATTAAACCATTTCAGTGTGACTGCTGTGGAAGAAAGTTCACCAGGGCATACTTGCTAAAGATGCATCGCCTAAAGCATGAAGTGATTTCTTAGTGCCAGAATACTTAAACCAGGAGCAAGAAGAGCCTCTTGTTCAGTATGATCTTGGAGAACACACTTTTGAAAGCAACTCTTCTGTTCAAATGCCTGTGATTTCACAGGTCTCCTCAACCCAGAATTGTGAAAGCTCTTCCCCTTTGGGGTCTTTTGGTTGGCTTGCAGAAAAGGAGCAGGAAGTGCCAGAGCAACCAAAGAGCAGTGATGATGCTGAGGCTCCCAGAGAAGACCCCCAAGTCAGAGTGTCTTCTGTTCTATTGAGTGATTCTGTGATTCGGCCTCCTCAGTTTTGGTTTTTGGAAAGTGCCTGAGCTTGGTGTCCTATGTTTAAATTTAATTTTTCATACAAAGAGTTCCCTTTGTAATCCCTGGAATTGGAGGGTTGTTTTGTTTTGTTTTGTTTTGTTTTTGTTTTCATAGCTTAAAGATTGCTTCTGTATATATACAATAAGGTAACATTGAAACAGGACATAACTCTGAGACTTAAGGGAAAGCAGCTGATTTTAAATGTGGCAGTTCTTCCTCCCATTGTTAAAGGTGGGCAGCAGCAGATACAGAAGAAAGTTTGTCATTATTGACCTTCCTGAGATGACAGGGCTCATTGGAAGTTACTAAACAGAATTTGACAATGTCTAAGTAAATGTTTACTCCTAGATGCAGGGTGTTATAAATCCTATAGTTTTGGAAGTATTTATGGTAATTCTTTTCCAATGAAGATAAATCACTTTTGAAATCCAGCATATTCTTTTTTTAAGCCATTATGAATTTTCATGGTGAAAAATTGGTATTGGGCAGGCAGTTCCTGTACCTCTATAGTACCACTCCAAAGGCTAAGAGGTGTGACTGAGAGGACTCAGGCTGTGTATGGAGTAGTCAGGGTGCAGAATGAGGTATGTATACCCCAGCTTTATAGGAATTGTTTTAATACAGTTTTCCTTACTAGAATGAATGTTTACCTGGCCTTTGAATGCTGATACCTGACTAACTAGGACATTGTCCAGATTAAGTAACCTCTTGCCCCATCAACAATACTTTCACTTGCATATACTATTGTGCTGCCCTATAAATGAAAACTATTGAAGATATTCTATATTTTATATATAGGTTTATGTATAGTTGGGTATGTTTATGCTGTACTGTTTTGGACAAAATAAAAGAATTCTGTTTTGAGGCTACACTCTTTTTTTGGAACTGAGGATTGAACAGAGGGGCCTTGCACTTGCTAGGCAAGCACTCTACAACTGAGCTAAATCCCCAGCCACTGAGGCTACATTCTTAACCCAATTAAGATTGTTTACAAGATCACATATGACAACAGTACATTGTCCTTATTCTAAAATATTTTGAGGTATTACCAAGTTTGTTAAAAGTTGTTATAGTTTTCACAGGATGTAATAAATAATGTGAAAGATAAAAGGTTATAAATGATCACCTATGACTCAGAAATTGGGGGAGCGACTTGTTCTAAACTACTAAAATCTAAAAACTTTGCTACTCAAATGATGAAATTTATATAGTACTCTAGATTGGGGTATACTTTTTTTTAATCTAGGGCCATCAAAGCCTCTTTGATCTGAAATATTCAAGAGTCCATGAATAATAAACTTTTGAGTAATTTTTCTATATAGAAAATCACCCTAAGGTTCATCATTATGATTGCTCCTGATGGGGTTAGAAAATAGAAGCAACATATGTTTTTTATTTGACTTTGAATACTTTCTTCTGTTTTGTGACAGGATCATATGTAGCCCGGGCTGGCGCAGAACTCATGATCCTCTTGCCTTAGGTCCTGGACAGCCCTTTGCTGGCATGATATATTAGAGACACATATCACCACATCCATATCTAACTATAGTTCCTTAGAAACATGATCTGAATTTTATTCCAATGCCAGGCCTTACTTTTTACATTATAGTAACTTGTTTCTTTAAAGTTTATTAATTCTGAAATTTAATTTATCACTTTCCCTGTCTCTCTTTGTACATATTCTCCTATCATAATTCTACTTTTTTCTTCTTAATACTGAGAATTGAACCGGAGACATTATCCATTATTTGCACATGGTCATTCACTGAGATACAACCCTAGCCTTTATTTCCAGTTCTTCATCTGAATCAGGAGTGTTGGCAATAGAGCCTGCACTATCACCACCTGTTTACCATGTCCAAGCAAGGGGCTGTGGATTGAAAAACAGAGACAAAAGAGTCATTCATGTTAGCAGGATACCAAATGCCCTTTATTGAAGAAGGGAAGAAACCTTAAATACAGGCTTACAGCACAGTGGAAGAAGCCCTGGAGAGGCAGAAGTTCTCTACCTAATGCTCTACATTCTTGCATCTAAGTTGTTTACACCAAATGCAGGACACACAGTCAAAGAACCTCCAGTGAGCTTTCAGGAGGGTGGAGATCAGCAGGGAATCAGCCTAGGGAGGACATCAAAGTCAAAGTTGGCAAGAAGGGAGGCAATTACCCAACTTGGGAGTTCCAGGGCACTACACAGGAGCTCATTTGCTCCCAAGCATAAGTGTGTGACTTTCAGAAAAATCAACTAGGAAAGTCAGCCATTTTTATTTTAATGTCATATATTATCTTTTAAAATTGTGCCTATGGGGATAGATCCTCAGCTCAAAAAAAAAAAAAAAAATTGTGCCTACTAATAAATAAATTCTAAAACTCATATTAGAATCCTATTTTAAGTATGGTAAAGAGTACATTAAATTATGATCAGGAATTATGTTTTGGTTCCAAGTTTTGTATTTTTTTTTATTCTGTTAAGAGTCAGGAAAAAAAAGGAAGAAATAAATAAAAATCGGAGATAAACTGTTGAAGAATTCTTTTCAGATTTCTTGGTTGAAAGTGTTTCAGTCTACCCTATCTTTAGAATTCTTGAGTTAGGATGTCCCTGGCAGCCCCCCTGTGAAGGACACTCTTCACTGTAGATTTTCATTGCTGATGACAAATCTTGTAACCAACCCTTATGAGAGATTTGAATATAGCATATTACCATGAAAACATAAGGTTAGTTGCCCACTGCCCAAATCTTTTCTATAAAGGTGCCAGACCAGTTTTTAATATAAAGTGATACAAAGGACTTTTTCTGTTCCATTAAGACTGCACATTTTTGAGGACATTTGTCTATGGGCCCATTATAGGAAACACAACTACAAGAGATAATTGTATATATAGTAACATTTAAGGTTTATTTAAAGTTGATATAAGACAGGAATGCCTAGTTATATACTTTTCACCAGAATATATGGAAAATATTGTGAAGAGATGATTGCCAGTCATGATCCCTTCCATAGAAGCCACCAGGGTAGCTAAACAAAAAAACATCCTTAAAGGATAACAATCTTTTGTAAGGCCTAAGGGTAACTTTGTGATATTTAAAGGACTTCAATTTTAGATTGCGGGATAAATTACTTTTTAAAAAGATAAGCATTTTTTTATGAGAAAAGCTTTTGTTTTCAGTTTTTTTCTCAGCTACTAAACAGAAAGGATATGCTTTAGAAAGAAGGTTTTTGCCTAGATGTTGGGTCTAGCTGCTCTTGTCACAATTTACATTTCCAAATTCTGGCCTTGGGAGCTTCACATCAGTGATTCTACTGACACAAGACAAAGTTGATGGTGGCTTTTACTCTTCACATTTAAAATCTTTAGTGTTGCTATCCACAGATGTGTTTCAATGAATTTATCTCAATTGGCCATTTTAAATCATCCCAATTTTTATTTCAAGTAACTGCAATTCATTATATTACTAGGTCACCTTTTGGGGTTCCTTTTTTGGGGGGGGCTTGGTTTTAAGTTCACAGTTTTGTTAAAACAAACTGAACTAAAATGTCTAAGTGGCCTCATTTTGGTCTTCTGTTTGAACATTCTAACACCCTTAAATAAGTTCCATGTTAAGATACATGCCCTTTGTTATTAAAGACCAACAAACAAAAAATATTTGTATTTCATTTAAATGTTTTACAAAACAGAGTCAAGTGGTCAGTGCCACTGATGTGCTGAGACATTGATAATCCAGTTACTGTGTAAACTGCTCAGCCAGGCTCTCATGTTCTAGAAACTCATCCCGTTCCTTTGGAAGCTCTGTTAAGTCTTTGACTCCTCTAAAACAAACAAAAAAACAAGGATAAAAACTCCTACTTTATTCTCTTAATCTAGTATGATCGATGTAGGCAGTTAGTGATGTCTGTATAGATTTTTCAGAATCAACTTTAGTCCATTAGCTTTGAATTTCCTACAAGGCACATTACCATACAATGTTACAGTAGATGGCAATTCTCTCCTAGTATCACAGAGAATTGTTTCTTAGGATGACAAATGAACAGTCCTGATACTTTAACTGAAGAGATTTTGATTTGTGGAGTAATGACCAGGCATATTGGAAACTTCCATTGGTACTGCATCACTCACCTGCCAAAAGGGACTTAGAACTCTGAAGCACACAGCTAAGTGACAGAGTGATTTTTGAATGAATTAGGAAAGTTCACACATGGAGCAAGCAGCCCAGAGGTGGGGGAGGAAGATGGGTTTTCACAGTAAATTATTGACTTTGGATGATTTTTCCATTTTTATAGTTACAAAGAGGATGTGTAGAAGCCAGCAAGCAGTGGAGCAAAGTTGAGTGAGCAGAGATTTTATTGTCACTAAACTCGGGTTTTAAGTGAGGTCATCAAAATTAATACTCCTAAATTTGTTTATGCTAGTATTTAGACTTAATTTACTTCCGTCAAGAAATAAATCAATATGTTGGCAGAAAATATAATTAAAAAAAGAAGAGAGAAAAAACTGGAAAATGATTTAGTAAGCACAGAACTGATAATATCCAGGTAGAAAATGTCCCATTATCCCAGTTAGGGAAATTGTTTAAACACAATATTCCAAAGAAGTTATTAAACATTTTACATTCTTTGGAATTAAAATGAATATCAATGTCATTGTAGTTCAAAAAAACCAAAAATATGTAAGTGTTGATTAGGAATCACACTGCAGTTTAAGCAGGAATTACACAATGTGGCTTAATAACTCGGGACACTGCCACCTTGAGGAATTAGTGGTACATTACACATCCTGTGGAAGAGGAGATTTGATTTTGAAGCCAGATTTCACACTGGTGAGAGGATTCACTGGGCAGGGACGCCTGTGGCCAAGGCTGAAAACTGAAGTTCCATCCCTAGGACGTACACGGTGGGAAGTGAGAACCGTTTACCACAAGTTAATTCTCTGACTATCTGACTAGCACCTGGCTAGTGCCATGGCACACGCACATGGATAAATTAATTTAATTTTAAAATTAAAAATATATTTGCATGTAATGGAGCAGAAAATAGAAAGACTCTTTTTCATTTCCAGACTCTGCTTGCTCTTGTGCTGTTTTCAATTCTGTTTCACTGTACCTATCGTATGCCATAATTAAAAGGGTACTTATGGGCTTCTTGATGATCTGTGTGACTGTGTCTCCAGGGTCATCTATATTACATTTTTTATGAGAATTGATTGTAAGAGAACTGGGTAACCATGAAGAAATAGGTCATGTTAGTCCTTTAAACTAGGGAAAGAAGAGGAAGGTGACTGTGATTGCATGAAGCAGTTATTAGCCTTAGTTTTCCGTGTCTGTGCTATCACATCCATAAATAAAATTGTAATTATCACCAGAATCATAAGTATACACTTCACTGACTGAGAACAGGTAAGCTCCCATTTCCAGACCAGCAGATCAAGTCTCTAACTCCTAGGCCCTACGCATTGGAGTCCCAGTGACCAGACAGCTACCTTTCCCTACTCCACCCTTCCCCCCCCAAAAAAAAAACAAGAAAACAAACAAACAAAAAAACTAACCCCTATGAACCTAACAACCACTGAAGCCATAAGCACACCTTACATCAACCGGGAAAACTGCTCCCAGAGACAGAACCCACTAACACTGATTTGACTAAGCTGATCCTGAAGAAACAGAGCCCATCAGCACCAATTTAACAAAAAATCCTAGTGAACCAAGACTAACAATTAGAACAAGAGAGGCACCTTCAGACACAGACACTGCCTGTACTGAACAGAGGAAGAGATGAGTAGACACCAGTGCAAAAACACAGGCAACCTGCATGGGACTGAACTAGGCCCACTGAATGCGGGTGACAGTTGTGTGTCGTGATCTGTTTGTGGGATCCATGGCAGCAGGACCAGGACTTATCCCAGGTGCATGACCTGACTTTTTGAGATCCATTCCCTGTGGTGGGATACCTTGCTCAGATTTGATACAATGGGGAGGGGCTAGGCTCTCCTTCAACTTGGTATGCCAGACTTTGTTGACTACCATAGGAGGCCTTACCCACTCTGAGGAGTGGATGGGGGTAGAGTGGGAGGGAGGTGAGGAGGCAGTAGAAGGGGAAGGAGGGAGAACTAGGATGACAGTTGCTTATAATAAGATTTGGTTTTATTGAATTACTGAGCAACCCTCAATGAAATATTACACTATTAAGATAAGAATTCATACTGTATCAAGCTGATAATAGAAAAATAAATTAATTAATCTAAAAAAATAAAAAAGAGGTTGGGGATTTAGCTCAGTGGTAGAACGCTTGCCTAGCAAGCACAAGGCCATGGGTTGGATCCTCAGCTCCCCCCCCAAAAAAGAAAAAAATAAAGGAAAAAATTGAGCTATTAAAAAAAAACAGGGTTGGGGATTTAGCTCAGTGGTAGAGTGCTTGCCTAGCAAGCACATGGCCCTGGGTTTGATCCTCAGCTCTGGCAAAAAACAAAACAAACCAACAAACAAACAAACATATTTTTGCTAAAGCTAAAAGGGGAAACTAGGAGTTGATCATTCCTCTCCACATTCTATTCTTTCCCTTGTATTATATATTTTAAATTTTTATTGGTATATTCTGCTGGAGTATCCACTACAGACAAGCACTGGAGGGCTCCTGTTGCAATTCACCCTCTGGAGCGATGGAAGGGTCTTTCTACTAACACTTGGAGGGGAACCTGCCTAGGACAATTTTAAGAGCCATGCCATATTGCCTGCCTGAGTTAAGTTTCTGTTGTCCAGTATTGAGCCACTAACCAGAAACTTTTGACATGCCTGGACAAGTCTTGAGTTATTAGAAAATAACTTAACATTTCCTTATCTTTCTGCTACAATGACCATTAGTAACAATGTTTTGTGGTTAGGTTGCTTGGTTGGGTTGCTTGGCAAATCGACAGTCCCCTGATCTTTTCCCATAGGAAGTTTCCTGGTCTGCTTACTATAAAAATCACCTGAGAAAAACAAAATTTTGCAGTTTGGTCAGAATACTGTCTTGCTGTCAATTCTTTGTGTTTCTTGTCCCTTTCGTTCGCCATTCCCCCTTCTAGGGTTTCTGCTGAAGATCCCACTGGTTGGGACAACTGGAACCAATCTGATGTTGTTGTGGGCCCAGACTTCTGCTTATGTCTTTCCTCAGGACAATGAAATTCTTCATTGGGTTTCTGAGCTCTGAGTGCACCCTGTGGCTACAGCTGAAGCCCAACATGGCAGAGACCTATTGGTCCTTCATGAAAAACTCTCCCCTTCTGATGCCAATGGGGATTGAAAGCCCAATAGGGCCAGTTTTGGCAAGCATTAACATGAACCTAGGAACTGCATCCATGCGGTTGGATTCTCCAGAAGGTAATGTATGGTAATTTAAAAACTGTACCTTAAAAAGAACCGTCTTTCCAGTCTCCCCCAGTTTGTCGGTATAAGCTTTGTCAGGTTCATGGGTTGGGGTGGAAGAGGCACAGGGAAGGAGAAGAGGAAGGTAGGTAGAGGAAGAAGGAGTTAGGGTGAGGGAGGAGGAGAGGGAAGAGGACAGGGACAGAGAGACAGAGACAGAGAGAAAGAGAGAGCCAGTGCTGGGGCAGGAGAGAAGGAGAGGAAGGTAGGGGCATGAATTGGGAGGGAGAGATTGGTGAACTAGGAAAGAAGAGGGAGGAAAGGGATGTAAATATTTTTATAATGCAAGTTTATCACAGCAGTTCTAAATCCATTCAATAATGCAAAGGTTTAGATATAATCTGGGGGTTGTGGAGAAATCTTTTGACTTTCCAATTGTTTAAAGATTTCTGATGACTGGGCAGAGAAGTTTTGGAAAAAAGACAAGAAAGACCCATATATATGAGATAACCATTCATGAAACCTGATCTTTTATAAAATCACCTGTACTAAAGCTGGAGAGAAACAGCTTTCAGATAGAACAGAAAATTTTATTTTGATTTATTTTACTTTTTTTGTTGCCTGACATTTTTATCCATTTACATATGAATGTTAGGCATTTTCCCTTTCTTTTCCCCTTTCTCATCTCCCTACTCTCCCAGAGAAACCAGGGGGTGTCTATAAACAAATTCAAGCACTGTGCATTTTTATAAAAGGGACTTGAACTGTAACTGGAGTTTTTCTGCCTGGCCCACAGTCAGGACAAATCTCTCTCATCTGACATTCCTGCAGCCTCTCAGACCCAACCAAGTAAACACACAGAGACTTATTTTACTTGTAAACTGTATGGCCATGGCAGGCTTCTTGCTAATTATTCTCATTTCTTAAAAAAACCCATTTCTAATCATCTATAAGTTGCCACGTGGCTTGTGGCTTATCGGTATCTTACATCTTCTCATGGCAGCTGCTGGCAGCATCTCCCTGCCTCTCCTTTCACTTCCCAGAAATCTCTACTCTGCTTGTCCTGCCTATACTTCCTGCCTGGCTACTGGCCAATCAGCATTTTATTTATACAAAGTGATATCCTCAGCACAAAACTTTTGTTTATTTACAGGGGACTTGAAACCAGAACTTGAAGGATACAAACAGACAGATGACATGTGATTCCTTGTTGCTCTGGTCATTGTTTCACTTAGGTAACACAGTATCCATGTTGGAGCAGATAATTTTAATTTATCTTTACATTATTTTCTGACTCTTGAAGCCTCTAGAAATCCAAAATAACTGTTTAAAGGTTTAAAAACCTTCCCTTTTTGATTAGACAGAAAGGGGAAATGCTGTGAGATAATGCTTTGTACACTGCTTTAATAAAACACTGATCAGCCAGTAGCCAGGCAGGAAGTATATAGAGAAAAAGGAATATATGCAGTTATATAAAGAAACAGATAGTTTTTTTTAAAAAGTGTTTAAAGAGACAGTAAAAATGATATAAAAATAAGCCATGTAAAGATGGAAATCACACAGAGAGTCTGGATTATATTTTCTTTGGGATTTTTAATTGCAGAGAGGCATTGATTGTAAAGGCTACTCAGGTAAACCAATATGCATATTTTAAAGGTATCTTGACACCAAAATTTATGTCTAAGGATATGTTGCTTTGGAAAAGAGGTTCTGCTTTTGTTTCCACAGAAGATGAGAACTTGTGGATTGTTCCCAGGCTCATATGGTTTGATCAAGGATGACCCCTGAGAGGTTCCAGATGTTTCAACATCCAG